>NC_133666.1:674567330-674704747 GCF_037893015.1 Macrotis lagotis
GTAAGCTCTAAGGAAGCAAACAGAAAAGCAAAGAGAGTTTCTGCTTTCCTTGTGTACACACATTGTTGTGCATACATATTACAATTATTTACACATTACATACCATGGAATTACAGCTCATATTTATATTTCAAGTTAAGGTTTTCAAAATGAGCTATACATATAATTTCTTTTAATTCTCACAATCACTGCCTGAGGTAGATGCTGTCAGTATGCCCCATTTCTACAGATGAGAAAACTGATGCTCAAAGAGGCTAAGTCATTCATTCTGGATTACACAACATCTCAGGTGTAAAACAAACTCAGATTTTCTTGATCTAAAATCCAAAACTTTATCCATAAAGCAGGCTGCTGCAAATAGCTACATGTATAACCAACATTCAACATATTAGTCAACAGAACACAAAGCGAATTTGAACAGGGAAGCACTTAACTTATTGCACAAATGCAGGAACATACACATATGCACAGATAGTCTCACCAAAAGGGTCACCCTCTCATTTTAAGTAAAATTTGCACATACATACACATACACACAGTGTTTACCCTTTGTTGCTCACAGATTCCTCCTCCCCACTACCCTTTCATATACATTTTCTTCTGTAGCCTTCTAAACTTCTATGTTCTCCCCTAGAGGCTCTCTCTCTTCACAGGGTGCCAAATAAACCTGCTGAGGTTCTAAACTCCATTGTGAGTCAGAACAGGTAAGAGAAAGAATAAACAAAATAACTTGGCTTTTCAGATTCTCTTCTTACTCTTTATTTTAAAGAAAAAGGAAAGAAGTTCAACTCCCCACAAGCATGAAGGATTCTAATACAAATCCTTTTAATAATCAGAATCATATACCTTCAAATTTTTAAGTGATTTTGTGACTTTAGGCAAATTATCTAGCCTCCATGGGCCTCAAGTTTTTTTAAAAAAAAGTAAAATAAAGAGGTTGTGTGAGTTAACTGTTGCAGTCTTTTCTAATCCTGGTTTTATGATTCTTGTTAAATTATAGTCAAATGAGGAAATCCTAAATAATATAACCTCCACCCCAAGTGACCATTAAGATTTTGTTTAAAGAACTCTAGTGAAAAATAACCAACTAATATCCAAGGCAGCCTATTTTGTTTTGGGATAGTTCTAATTTTTAGGAAGTTTTTCTTAATATCATGGCTAAATCTTCCTCTTTGAATGTTCTACTCATTCCTCTGGAATATACCTACTGGGGCCAATCACAGTAAGTACAATTTCTCTTCTGAATGGCACTTCTGGATTAAGCTATCAGAAACACTCTGATTCTTCTCTCCTTCAGATAAAACACCTCAGTCCTTTTAACTAATTCTCATTGAGCCAGGTGAGGGAAATTCAGTGAGGATAGTCTCCAACTGACTCCTTTGCTACCCTTGAATGAGAGAATGCAAACACATTTATTAAGTTCTTACTAGGTGCTAAACATTGTGTTAGGTACTGGGGGTACAGAGGCAGAAGTGAAACAATCTTTACCCTCAAGAAGCTTATGTCCAAAAAAGGGAAGAAAGCATATATAAGGTAATGGTAGCTCAGGGATTGTAAGAGAAACCACAGGCAAGTAAGTGGACCATAACATCCTTCAAGAACAATGGAAGCATTGATTGGATTACTATTCCCAGAGTAAGACCAAGAGTGAGAAAGCAGGGGATGGAGAAAAGAGGAAATGAGGATATCCTCTTAGTAGGGTAGATGGCAAAATTCTCACTTACCCATCAATTAGGACACCCCAGTCCTGGAATCTCAAATATGAGTACATTTATTCATCCTTCATCTTCCACTTCACCCAACCTTCCAATATTAGGGGGACTTTCCACATTGAATCAAGATGTGCTCTGGTCTTTTCTGTCTCTTTGGTATGAATCAGAATTTTGGTATATATGTTCCAGAAGACAGAAAACATGAGTCTAAAGATCTTTACTATGTGTTCTGAGATCACTGAGCTCTAGAACCATATCCAAAACAAAGTATTTGTTTTAGCAATTTAGGTAAAAGTAACTGACCGACTGAATCTTTCTCCAGTTGATTGAGTAAGGGGGAGATTTAGGTACTAAAATGCTAATTTGGGCAGCAACAGACACCTGGCATATTAACTTTTTGAGAGAATGCAGAAAGCCCCACAATGGTTGATGAGAAGTCAGGTGAAGGAGAACTAGAGTGATTGGTAGGATCAAACTTGTTTGATATAAAGTTATAGTTCTAGTAATCATTCTAGTGATTTTAGTGATTATTCAGAGATAGAAGCATGTAGGGGAAATTAAAGAGTGCTAGTGGAAATTCAAAAGTTTAGATGAGAACAGGTTCATTTTTTTTTCAAGGCAATGGGGTTAAGTGACTTACCTGAGGTCACACAGCTAGGTAATTATTCAAATTTGAACTCAGGTCCTCTTGACTCCAGGGCTGGTGCTCTACCTACTGTGCCACCTAGCTGCCCCTGAGTAGATTCATTTTTGTTGCACAATTTGTATACTTAAATGAATGAAAAAAATTTATTAAGCACTTACTAAGCTGATAATTTTGTATGGCCCTTGAATGATGCTATAAATATCCAAAAGGCCCTTGGCAGAGAAAAAGTTCCCCACCCCTACTTTAAATCCTTGAAGACAGTGGGTATAGTCTAATCTACATTTCTTCATCAGACTAAGAATTCTTTGTTCCTTCAAATGATTATCATATGGCAGAATCTTGAGGCTGTAAACCATCATGGATCTGCCAGTTAATAAATGCTCTTACTAAAATGTAGTACCCTAAACTTAACAAAATACTTTTTCAACAAAAGCAGGATACTGAGGTACACTACTGAAGTCTGAACATTATCCTTCTCTTAATATAGTCTGAAATTACATTATCCTTTTTATGTGCTACATCATACTGTTGACATATTGAATTTAAAGTACACTAAGCCCCACAGATCATTTTCAGATGAACTGTCATCTAGCCAAGCCTTCTTCCTATTATATTTGTTTTATCTTCTTTTTTGAAAAAAGCTGAACAAACATCAACAAACATACATATTTTAATGTACAACAAAGAGCAGAGAAAATTGTATGTCTCACTATGAATTTCTATTACATTCAGCATTAAAAAAGTATATATATTTAGTTTAATATAAGGCATTTGTTCTGGAGGATCCCAGCATTGCATGCCTGCATTGCCCTCAGAACCTCTCATCTTGAGAGAAAAATTTATTTTTGAACCTAAATGAAAGACATAATATTTTATAATTATTAATTTAGTCTTACTTAGTTTGACCTAGTGTTTTCTGGATGATCTTTTTTGCTGTTGTTGGATGCAGGCTTATTGAACACATTTTGCCATCTTTCCAAGGTGCAGATTTGATGATGAAAGAAATAGAAAGGGTTTTAAATAGGGGAAACAATTGAAGTTCAGGGAAGATGATGGATTCTAGGATGCATTGGATGAGGGCATCCTGAAATCAGGACAACTATCTTCTGGAAAGTGGATGCAGTGGCACAGACATAAGACCATGAGAATTTGCACTAGAGGACTGGAAGTGGGAATTTGGGAATGAGGGGAATTGGAAAGACATTTCTAAGAGAAATTGTAGATTGTAGGTAATATACTCAATTTAGCAATTGGAGATTCTGACCCAATTACCTGAACATATTCATTTTCACTGAGCTTAAAGTCCATGGTTACACTGAAATCTCTTTTGACATGTGCACATATTTTATTTTCCCTAGTTCATCTACTATGATTTTGTATTTTGAAATATTGGGTTAGCTTAAGGGTGAGTCTACCATGTAGGTCATGTATATCTTTCTCTTTCTCTTTCTTTCTCTTTCTCTTTCTCTTTCTCTTTCTCTTTCTCTTTCTCTTTCTCTTTCTCTTTCTCTTTCTCTTTCTCTTTCTCTTTCTCTTTCTCTATCTATCATCTCTTTCTCTCTCCATATATCTATGTCTATATCCATATCCATATCCATATCTATATCTAAAATCTAGGATTAACTTAAAGGGTCAAAACTTACACATATATATGTATATATGTATGTGTATAAATATATATCTATATATATTCTGGCTTATTACAGTCTGTAGAATGATTTTGTGTCTCCTATATTCATCCAGTTTGATGTTTAATAGCCCTTGGCAAGTGAGGAAAAGGAAAAAATGTGTCTAAACTTTGACATTCCATGTTCTAAAGACTCCTTCTAGTTTTGTCATTGCCTATTCTAAGGATTCTCCCACCTCTGCCATTCTCTATTCTCAAATTCCTCCTACCTCTGATATTCTCTATTTTAAGGGCCTTCTCAGTTCTAATATATCATATTCTAAAGACCCTTACAACTTTGACTTCTATGTTCTAAGGCCTCCCCTGGTTTTGGTGTTCCATGTTCTAAATGTCCTTTTTGTTTTGACAATTTATGATCTCCTTTGAATAGTTACCCATTGCTGTCTCAGCAGTACCTAACTACATTTCTGGATGTTAGAAGGGAATGAGAAAGCAGGTAACTGGTTTAAACTCAGGCTTAAGTTTGCTAGGAATACCTGAGAATTCCCTCTTTCTCTGCTTTCTTCTCTCCTTTCTCAGTCTTTATGACTCAGTTATAGGACTTAGAAGGGGTTTCACAGAAGAATCAGATAGACCCATACTAGGTCTGAAGAGTGACCTTTGTATTATGGCACATTTGAACTCACAGGAGGTGAGTGAAGCTCAGTACCTAAAATGAAACTCCTGGGATGGAGGACTGGTCACATGGAGAGCATATAGGTAGGATGATTATCAGAAACTCAGAGAATTAGATTTTGAATCAGGATAGAAGGAGATCAGCAAAGGCCTTTTTGAGAGGTCTTACCTTTGGAACACTCAGCCACACAAAGTTCTCTGGCACTTCTAGGGTTTGGGAGAAACCTGGATCATAATGCCCTCCAAACCAGGCTAAGTCACTGAGGCAGATGAAGGTCATATACTTTATAGGGATCAGTTCTATATTCAACTATTCCCTGATTGATTTCCCATCTCTTATGTCATAGTTAGGAAGCCTTTGAGATTTGGACAATGTGAAAGAACTGAATATAAAGTCCCAGCATAGGGTATGGACAGTTCCATGAAATGGTAGTGGGGGAGTGAGTGTGCCTTCTGGATATAAGATGAAGGAACCTATATGTTTTCTGGTATTTTGGATTATCACAGCTCCCCTCTTTGACTTTCTGGACACAATGCTATGAAAAGTCAGAAATCCCTACCTGTATGTTTATCACAATACTGGGGACTGTGTGAAAGATAAAGAGTATGACTACATAGAAAATGAGAGTAAGAAATGGTTTCTGACTTTCAGGAGCTTGTGGTATAACTGAAGAAATGAACTGAGCATCAAAGGAACAACAAGATTGATCACCAGTGCAGCTGTTATAGGAGCATGGTGAAGGCAGTCAGTCAGTCATTCAAAAGTATTTTTAAGTATCTGCTATGTGCAAACACTGTTTTAAGCTCTGAAATTATACCTAGACAAAAGACAATTCCTGCTCTCAGGGAACTTACTATCTAATGGAAAAGACAGCATGCAAACAACTACATGCAAATAAGATAAAGCAGAGATAATCAACAGAAAGAAGAAACTAGCATAAAAAGGCATTGGGAAAGGTTTCTTGAAGAAGGTAGGCAGTCCAGGAAGGCTTTACAACAAGGCTGACTGGCCTTTAGATCTCTTTCTTTCTCTCACTGTATCTCTCTCTCTCTCTCTCTCTCTCTCTCTCTCTCTCTCTCTCTCTCTCTCTCTCTTCCTCCTCCTCCTCCTCCTCCTCCTCTCTGTCTCTCTCTGTCTTTTTGTCTGTCTCTTGTCTTTCTCTCTTTTGCCCATTAATCTCACTACCACCACCACTACCACCACTTCCAAATCTAAAATCTATTGTCATATAGATCATTTCTACTGATCTTGCTTCTAAGATATCTCTCCTCTCTCTAGCTCTCTGTTTACCTCCCTAATTCCCTAGCTCCTTGTCTATTTGTTTCTGTTCCCTTATCTAAATCATGTTATTTCCCAAAGAGAAATTTTTATCACTTTTGCTAACGGTGCAGTTTCTGAATCCCCAGGAGCTCCACATACCAAGACTCAAAGGCTTCCTCAAACACCCTGGTAAAATGTTTTCCCATACAACTGGGATCCCTGGTTGTCTGATGTAGGCTGATGCTAGTTGGGGAAGGAGAGAGATTCTGAGACTCTCAAGTAACCTGCCTTCTTCACAGTACTAATTCAGTCAATATCTACTAATTAAATATTTGGGGAAATCACTTTTTCTTTCTTCCTGGGGAGGTTTTATTATATTTCATTTTTTATTCATTCACACACACACATACACACACAACACATATATTTATAGAAATTTTTCTTTTGCAAAAAAAATTGGGCCTGTGAATAGGAAAAAATGTTTTTTGTTAACTATAAAAAGGATTAAAAATCTTTGAGGGACTACCCAGATGGTATAAGTTTGCTATTTATTTTCTAATTTTTAAAACTTTTAATTGATATCTTTTGTTTTCACCTCATCTTAATGTCTGAAACATATTCCTCCCTCTTCCCCCTTGTAGTAAGCCATCCCTTATAACAAAAATGCAACTGAGAGAAAATAATTGATTGAAACTAGCTTATATATCAACTAAGTGTGGCAGTGTAAGTAAAACTCACTCTTAGTTCACCTATCTCTGCAAAGAGGCTAAGGAAGGAATATTTTCTGACATTCCTTTAGGGCTAAATTTGGTTGGTATAATTACATAGAATTCAGTTTTGGAGGATTGGGGGGGGTGGAGTTGTTGCAAGACTGATAATTCAGCTGACAACATTTATTAAGTCCTTATGGTATACTAAGAATAGGGTTACATACAAAAAAAAAAGATAAATTCAGTTCCTGCTCTCAAGGAACTCAGGATAATCGAGGATCTTACAGTCAGTCTATATTCTTATGTTCTGTGTTTTAAATTGCCTCCCAGCTCTGACATTCTCTGTTCTTAGGACAGTTCTGAAATTCTGTTAAAAAGAAGGGATGTGCTGGTAAGTGTTTAACAACCTGCTTTTTTTCCTCCAAAAAGAAAATATTCGTTTAAAGTCTAATCTACATTTCCTCCATCAATTTCTAAAATCTAGGTCATCAATCACTAAATCAAATACTGATTTGCATTGACTGATGATTTCTGAGGGTAAATTCTCTCACTAAAATTTAACAGTTGCCTCTCCAAAGGTGGTTCCACCTGGTTCCAACAATCTCCTGGCCATTAGGTTTCTTCCAGTTCAGATAGTCAATGATTAAAGGTACCACCAAATCATTTAATTCTATGATCTAAAATCTTTCCAAAATCAGACATTTTATGTACAAGGCATTTTCTGGTTTAGATATTTTATGTATTGAAGTTCCTTCCATTTCTATCACTGGCTGGTTCTCTGAGGGGTTTTATTTAGGGAATGATAGCCTAGAATCTCAGCAGAGGTTCCTCATCTAAACCTAAGAAAGCATTTCTATATATTGGAGAATGCATTGTTTCTTTCCAAGTACTGCTTCAGTGCTTCCTTCTACGCAAGGCTTTTCTTGATTCCCCCAGTTGTTACTACTCTGAAAATTACTTTTTATAACTTTTTCTCCATTTATTATTTGGACATATATTGTTTCTCAGCCATGAGAATATACGTTCCTCGAGGGTAAGGGAAATGTTTTTTCTGTCTTTGCATTCTCCTTATCTTGAATACAAAAGGTGATTAATTAATATTTGTTAAATTAAATTGAATCAAATTATCAAACACAGTTCAAAATGATTTAGAAATTATTTTTGGATAATCTGTTTTAGATTATCTGAGGTATTGACCTCTTCATTTGTATGGCCAAATGGTAATTTGCTAGATGTCTGCCAAAGACACCAATTGTTTGGGAACTGGAGAAGTTCTTCCCCTTCAACAAATCAATTCAAACAAAATCTATAACCTATAATTACATAGACAGAGAACTTTAAATTTAAAAATGTCCCTGTCATAGAGAACCTAGGAAACAGATGGTTAGAAGAATATAGTGACAACTGTAGGAAACCATAATCTCAGTGTTAGAAGGAACTGTAAAGGCTGTTAGTCCAATCACTACCAAAGCATGAATGATTCCTCCAGTATCTCTGACAAGTGGTCATCTACCTTCCTTCATAATACACCCCACTGACAAGGAACTCACTAACTTCTGAAACACTTTCATACATGACTGATGGTTCATAATTTTTCTGTATCTTGAGTTTGGGTTCAAGGTCAAACAAGTCAGCAGACAGGCTAGAAATAGAAGCCACATACCCAGAATCCTGGTTCATGCTTGGATCTTTCTTGTCTGTTAGTCACAAGTTAATAAGACCATAGAGTAATTAATCTAGACCAGGAAAGTATTTCTGAGACCATTCAGTTTAGCTGGTCCAGTAGAAAGTGTATTAAATCTATATAGACATGAATTCAATTCTTAGTTACTTAGTAGCTGTGTGACCCTGAGCAAGTCACTTCATCTTTCTCAGTCTCAGTTTCCTCATCAATAAAAGGGGGATAATACCTTATCTCCCAGAATTGTTGTGTAGAGCTTAGAATAATACTTATTAAAATCTTTTCAAATGTCACAGTACTGTATAAATGTAAAAGTGAGAGTTGTTATCATTATCTAATCTAACTTCGTAATTTAATGGAAGCCAAGACCCAATAAAGTTTAGTTTCTGTGTTTCCTGGATATCATATTCTAAGTCTACTTATGTAACTTACTTTGATGTAATATGCCCTACTGAAAGCCTTTGTTGTATAGTATTCAGAGAACTGAGATTGGAGTTGGGAAGAACCGAGGTCAAGTCTTGCTTTGTTGCATATCCTGGGCTAGTCACTTAATCTCTCAATGCCACAGCAAATTCTCCAAATCTTCAAGTTTCAGAACAGGTGCTGATCTGCTTTGGTAGAGGGAGTTTCCTCACTAATTAACTGGTATGGTTTTATAGCAATTAAATCACGGATCTGATAAAAAAAAAAAAGTACCTGCTAAGATTCACAGGTCAGAGTCATGTGCTTTCAGTTCTTGCAATCTCAATGTTCTTTATAACCATTTAAAAATGTTTTCAATACAATTCAAGCATTTACTGAGTACTTACCTGACATGTGCCAGCTACTCTGCTATTCACTGGGAAAGAAAGACAAAAAAGAGAAAAGGTCATCTGTCCTCATGAAGCTTATATGCTACTTAAATTTTATTAATTAAAAAAAACCCATCACTGTTATTTTTCAGCATTTCCTCCTTGTAACAAAAACGAAGCTGAACATTGAGCAAATTCAGAACATATGCCCTGTTTGGTTCTCATGGCTCCCTACTTTTCTAAGTGGGGGGAGAAGGAAAAATAGATTTCATTCACAGTTCTCTGGAATCAGAACTAGATGTCGTATTGATCTGAATGAAATCTGATGTTTCTAATGATCGTTTTCCTTGATGTTATTGTGATCATTGTGTATATTATTGTTTAGATACTGCTTATTTGGCTCTAGAGCATATCCAACATAGCTTCACAAAGTTCTCGGAATTCTCCTCATTTACTATTTTGGAAAATGTAATGATATCCCATTTTTAGTTACTATAGGTTTTGTTTAAGAGAACTGGATGTTGGCTGGCCTCCTGGGGAGAAAAATAATTGGCATCAGGAGACTTGGAGCTAGCCCTAATTTTCTGTGGGACCTTGTTATGACTTTTTGTGACCCTCTTTGGGGTTTTCTATCGCCCCCAATAGCTCTGATGTGGGTCTGGACATGAATTTCCAAGAGTCAGATCGGGTAGACAAACATATCCAAACACGAAAGACTGGGAAGTGAAAATCTACCAACTTTATTTTTGGAAACTCAGACTTTTTATAGCAAAAACTTATCTCGGGAATGACTGGTTAAAGAAGACCCAGTTTTACAAGATCCTGGGTAAATTTGCAATATTTGTTCTTAGAAATCTGTATACTTCTCCATCAAAGAAACCTTTTACAACCACCTCTGGAGCCATGGATTATCCTAGGTCAGGGTTCACTGGTGAGCCAACAAATCCATACAATGAGCAATAATCCATACATATCTTTGATGGGAAAAGTCACCAAGTATATGTGAATATCACTCCCTGGGGTTGGCCCTCTACAGTTTTCTTAACAAAATGGGGGGGATTTGTCCTTTCCTTCTACAGCTCATTTGACAAATGAGGAAACTGAGGCAAATTTGCCCAGGGTCATGCAGCTAGTAAATACCTGAGGTTGGATTTGAACTCAGGGAGAAGAGTGTTTCTGACTCCAGGCCCAACACTCTATCCATGGTTGCTACCCTATATGATCTTAGGAAGTTTATTTCACCTTTCTGTTGCTCCCATTCACCCATCTGCAAAATGGAGTTGGTTGATGATTTTTCCCTGCCAATCAATCATTTACCTAAGGGTAAATGAATCACTTTGAGCTTTCTGAGAGAAATAGATGAGGGAAAGTTAAGCTTTAATGATTATTATGTAGTGGATTTACAATTTCTTTTTTTCAGTCTGAATGTAGCTTGAAGAAGAGACAGCTGACACCAAACACCTCACCTCTCTACCAGGGACCCGGAGCTATGAAGACACTGTAAGTTTCTGGTGGAGGCTGAGCTTATAGGAAGTTGGCATTTTCCCCTATGATCCCACTGACTCTGAAGGGAGGGGGCAAGAAGAAACTTGAGCATTTAAGCAGGGGCAGTATATTTAAATAAACACACACATTCACAGAGTTCTAGTCATTCACTCTGTAAAGATGCTTCAGAGGCATCTCACAGGATCCCACAGATTTTTGAATTAAAAGTTATTGAGTTCATTTTACAGATGAGAAAACTGAGATCTAGAGAGAGAGATATGCCTAATGTCATACAGTTGGCAGAGCCATGGTTCTAACCAGGGTCTTCTGACTTGGATCAGGGGTCAACAAGTAATTTATTTACTTGAGTCTTTCCTCTGTGTTGTATATTCTGAAAGACAGAACTCCATACGATCCAGTCCTTTCCCTCAGTGAGTTCATAGTCTAGGGAGAAATAGAGCTAGTATGATGTAGTGAAACATTCCCTAGACCCGGAGTCAAGAGAAACCTGATTTTGAATCTTAGAGCCAACATTTCCTAATAATTAAAGATGACATTTATATGGCACTTTAAAGTTTGCAAAGTATGTCACATACATTATTCCCTGTCATCTATAGGATCAAATACAAAATGCTCTGTTTGGCATTCAAAACCCTACTTTCCCAATCTTCTTATTCATTATTCCCCACCATATACTCCTCCTGGCCATTCCATGAACAAGATACCCTATCTCCTGACTCCCAGCATTTTCACTAGCTGTCCCCCCCCCCACTTAGAATTCTTTTGTTCCTCACTTCTGGCTCCTGACTTGCAAGTCTCAACCAAAATCTCAAATTTTGCAAGAAGTCTTTCCTAGGCCCCCTTAATTCCAGCCCCTTGATTATCTCCAAGTTATCTTATCAACATTTTGTTTGATTGTTGTCTCTCTTTGAACCATGAGCTCTTGAGAACAGGGACTATATTTTTTGTCCCCTATTTTCCATTTCAGTATCCCCCCTGCTTAGCACAACTCCTAGAGCAGCATGGTTGTTAATATTTACTCACTGATGGCAGTGAGTGCATCAACTTAGATATGAAGAAACTGAGGTTTCAAGGGGTTATCTTCTGCCTCTCACACTAGTTGTGTGACCCTTATTAAGTATCTAATATTGCAAATCTGAATCCCTTTACTCTAGGTCCTCTTCTGTCCTCACCCCACCCAACTCTCTATCTCTCAGGCTGGTTGGTTGGTTCATGTTCTCCATCACCAAAGAAGATCAAAACAATATCACTATGTTAGAGACATGTAACAGTGTGTCCGATTGTGGCTGGTCAGACAAATATGAGCTCTGAATGCTCTACCACAGGTCAGGCACAAATAGGCCATGTGATTCTCTCTCTCTCTCTCTCTCTCTCCCCCCCCCCCATTTGCTAATTGGACCATCACCTCAGCTCCATCATTCTCTATCCATCAGCTACTCCTCCCCCCATTCCACCAATTCACAAACTCCCAAGTCCTTCTCAAAAATGCAAGATTTCTATCCATGCTCTTTCTTTCTTCACATCCAAGTTAGCATCCAAAGATTCATGATTGGGGTGGCTAGGTGGCATAGTGGATAAAACAACCACCCTGGAGTCAGGAGTACCTGGGTTCAAATCCGGTCTCGGACACTTAATAATGACCTAGCTGTGTGGCCTTGGGCAAGCCACTTAACCCCGTTTGCCTTGCAAAAACAAAACAAAACAAAACAAAGATTCATGATCTACTTCAACCATGAGATCACAGATGTCCTTAAATAGATCTCAGGGAAAAGAAGGTCATATGTATGTTCCGGCAGTCTTGAACTCACAGTTGCTACTCCTTTCCCGCCATCCTCAGTCTCTCCCACTTAACTTCCTCGAACCTTAGTATCATCACCTATACACCGAGAGTAGTAGTATTTAGACTTGTAGAATTATATCGAATCTGAGTTGGAGAGATTACCCCAATACCACATAGTCCAGGTTATGCTTGAACATTCCCCTCTACAGAATGCCAAACAAGTAGTCAAACCTTTCTGTCGCTGTTTACCTCAGATGGCTGACAAAAAGCATTTTGTTAAAACTAATACCACCATGGAAAAGGAAGTTGTTGCTAATTGTTAATAGTGTTTAGCAAAAATCTACCCAGGGCTCCAAACAGGTAAATATCTAATTGATATTGTAAACTCGGTCAATTCAATAGCAGTATGGGGCTGAGAGGAGAGACCAAGTCAAATCCTACTTCTGATACCTCTGTGTTACCCATGGTTGGCCAGTCACCTGCTTAATCACTGTGAGACTCAGTTTCTTTATCTATAAAATACAGATAATAACAATCATTATATATGTAAAGCATATTGTCAGCCTTCACTAATGATATAATTACAATTAAGGAAATAAGCTGGGTCCACCTAATGTCTTAAAGAAAGACATTTTATGTCTTCCATTTTAAGCAAAATTGAGTTGTTTAAAAAATTAAGTTTGGGGTGGCTAGGTGGCGCAGTGGATAGAGCACCAGCCCTGGAGTCAGGAGGACCTGAGATCAAATCCGACCTCAGACACTTAATAATTACCTAGCTGTGTGGCCTTGGGCAAGCCACTTAACCCCATTGCCTTGCAAACCCCTAAAAAACAAAGAAAAATTGAGTTTGTTTCTCTAGTTTGATGAATAAAAATAATATCCTTCATAATTGAATTTTCAATAATTGTTCAACTTTAAAAAATAAAATTTCTTGGGTATAAGCTTCAATGAAATGTTTGTGTATTTTTATGCCAGCCTTTTCCCAAGTGATTTCAGGTTTTCAAAGCCTTTTATAGACATTATTTTTGTTTAAGACTCACAACTATGGTAGGGTAAGGGCAGCTAGATGACACAGTGGATAGAGCATTGCCCCTGAAGTCAGGAAGATGTGAGTTCAAATCCAGCCTCGGACACTTGACTCGTAATAGCTGTGTGACCTTGGGCAGGTCACTTAACCCTGATTGCCTCTCATCCAGGGCCATCTCCTGTTGTCCTGATTCATATCTGATCACTGGACCCAGATGGCTCTAGAGGAGAAAGTGAGTTTGGTCACTTAATACAGCCCCCCCCCCCCTCCTTTCCCCCTCAAATCCAATTCATGTACTTGTCATGACGTCACCTTCCTGATGTCCTTGTCTTCTGTGAGAATGAAGGTGAAACATCATCATCAATTATGGAATTATTTCAAGTTGAGAGTTTCCCTTCTTTCCAAGTTACTTTTTCAAATTTCCAGTATTTCAAATTTCAAATTGTCCATCCACCCCCCCCATAGAATGTAAGCTCCTATTTTTTTTCTTTTTGTAGTTCTTTTTGCATCTCTATTGCCAGACACATAACAGGTGCTTAATAAATGAATGTTATTAGTCATGTATTTGGCTATGCATGTCTCTCTCTTTATTACTAAAAGGGAAATCCCTCAATCTTCTTCCTCACATCTGAACTAGAAGTATGACCCTTCTAGGAATCTCTAATAGAGATAACAGATTTTTACAAATTCCATCCTACAGAACCTATTTTAGATCCTGTCAGTTAAGATATTTAACTTACAAAAAAGGTTTATTCCTCACCCAAATCATTCTTGCTTCCATTGAATCTCATATAACCTTAGTGAAGTAGGAAAAGAGTTGAAGACTATCTTTCAGGATGTTCCTTTCCTTTTAAACAACCCAAGTGTTCATACATGAAGGATCTATGATTTCACGAGTAATGTTATCTACTTTCTCCACTGACACATATCAAAACTTCCTGGTCTTAATAGATGCTCTTAGAATGTTACTGTGACTGAAAATCTTGTCCCTCTGCAACCAATCTGTTGGTGAGCATCTCTGAGTTTAACTAAGCTAGTCCTTGGATAGCAAACAGTCAGTCACTGGGTCCATGGCCAAAGCCTTTCTTGTTTGATAGGACCTGACAGAGATTATGGTTTGCTGGCATAGCCTTTGAGAGCCCAGGCTCTCCTCCACACCATGAGAAAGCAAACTAGAATTTTTCATGAAGGGAACTGATCCATATTACCTTGAATAATGAGAACTCAGGAACTAGCTGTGTGACATGGAAAAGTCATTTCCTCTTTGAGATCCTTAGTTTCCTCATCTGTAAAAAAGGCATTATAACTCTTGGAGGGCTATTATAGGGAATAGACTTTTATATCTTATAGTTCTATGGAAATGGGATTTATTATCATAACAGAATTCATTTATTAGGGGAACATAGAAACAGGGCAATTATGTTACTATAATATTAAATTGACTATGCATTTTTAAAAGTACATATAATAGAATTTATGATTTTGTATGTAATAATTTTTTTCTTCTTTGCTTTATCAGTGGGCATCATGGTGATTGCAGTCGCAATAAAAAAATAAAACCAAGAAAAAGACTCATTCATTCAACAAGGATTCATTAAGCAGCTCTTATGTGTCCAGGTGATGGTTAGGTACTGAGACACAAAGACAAAAATGTAAAATCCCTTAAAGAGCTTATATTCTATTTGGAGAAGTAATGTGCACATAGTTAAGTCAATATAAGGTATAGATACAGTGTGACTACAAAATAATTTAGTAAGAGAGAATATGAGTGGTGGCTTTTTTGGCCATTTCACCACTGCTGTTTTCCTAGGGAATGTAGTTAATAAGAGGATGAGTGACAAAATTAGAAATGAAAGCAACTTGTTGGATTTTATTGATTTTTTGTCCCCTCTGGGGTCTCCAACTGGGATCTTGGATTCCCAGATCTCATTGGTACAAGCTCCAAAATAATTTTCTACAAAATGATGTGGCCAAAACCTTTCTTTCCCTTATGGGACATAGGAAAGAAAAGGAATATGAAGGAATAGAAGGGAATAACAGATAGGAGGGCAAGAAAGTAAAGAAGAAAATGCATAAGGGAAAAGGGGAAAAAATGGAGGAGGTAAAATGCAAAGCAACATATTGAATTAAGGGAAGGTAGATTTTGACTGAATATTAAGGACTTCCTAATAGGAGTTTTCCAAAGACAGAGCAGACTCATTTTAGTTGGAGTAGGTTCCTTATTCTTGGGAGTAGAATCTGGATGATCACTTATCATCTATCACTTATTTTGGTAGAGGACTGATATTGAACTAGCCAAAAGGGGTCAAGTTCTATTTCTGATTTGTTGCTGTTGTCCATTTTCAGTCATATATAACTCTTTATGAACTTATTTGGTTGGCAGAGATACTGGAGTAGTTTGCCATTTCCTTCTCTAGCTCAGGATGAAGTGAGTTGCCCAGGGTCACACAGTTAATGAGTGTCTGAGGCCAGATATAAGCTCAGGAAATTGAATTTTCCTTATTGAACTCTATCCACTGCACTCCCTAGTTGTCTTACATCTGATAACACCCATGATCTTGGACCAGTCACTTAACATCTTGCAGCTTAATTTACAAAAAGATTGGATTGGATTATATAAAAAATATATAGTATTATAGCCATGAGCCTATGAACCACTGAAGTCTCTGCTATTTAGAGAATTCTAAAGTTTCTATTATCAAAGAGAAAAAAGAGAAGAGTTGGAATGAAAATTGAGATTATAAGCACTTGTTATTTTATTGTTTATGTTTACAAAATTATCCCACGTGGTTCTAGAATCTAAAATCTGGGGCTTGGAGGCAGGAGTCTCAAGTTCTATTGGAATCTCTATTAACAGTATGACATAATGGAGGCAGTAAACTTTTGCAACTTGCTGTATGACCTTAGTCAAGTTAATTAACAATAACCAATATTTAGAAAGTGCCAAATATGAGCCAGGTACTTTTTAAAGTTCTGAGGATCTCAAGAAAGTAAAAACAGAGTTCTTGCCCCTCAATCTAACATTTTAAAGGGAACAACATAAAAAAATCGGACTGTCCCTTATGGCCTTCAGTTTCCTCCTATGTGAAATGAGAGGGATTGGACTAGCTGGTCTCACTGGTCCTTTCCAGTTTGCATTCTCTGACTCTCTGGGACCTTGATACTGTCAAGTCAACCGGATGAATGAATTCTTTGCACTGGATATGGATTCATGGACTTGTTTGCAATAAACCAAAGTAGTAGCCACAAAGGAGGGGAGGCATAAGATAGGAAGGAGTGTGGTGAAGTAGATATAGTATAAAGCAAAATACACTGTAGTAAAGAGCAATGAATTCTAGGAGTGCAAAGTTTGGGGTCCTATCTTGCCTTTGCCATTAGCTTGATATGTGACTTCAGGCAAGCCACTTTCCTCCTCAAAGTCATCATTTTTTTAATATAAAAAGGGGTTGGACTGTTATTTCTAGGGACCTCTATAGTCTGTATAATAAGGACCCTTCATTCCCTGACATTTTCTATTCTAAGGACCTTCCCAGCACTGACATTTGTTACTCTAAGGTGTCTCCCACATATTTCATTTCATATTCTAAGGGCTCTTCTAGTTTTCACATTCTATGTACTAAGGTCCTTTCTAATCTGCCATTCTTTGGTTTTATCACTTTAGAGAAGACAGAGAATTGATCAATCATCAAGCATTTAGAGAACGCTCTTCTCATTCCAGACTCCTCTGTACTAGATATTGGGGATTCAGTGAAGAAAAGGAAACAGACTCTGCCCTCAAGAAGTTTACTGGGGCAATAGACACCACATAGAATATACAGAATGTATATATATATATATATATATATATATATATATATATATATATGTGTGTGTGTGTGTGTGTGTGTGTGTGTGTGTGTGTGTGTGTATCTACAAATGTATATGTACATATGCACAAATATATATTGCAATTAAGGGAGGTTGTGCACTAAGAGGTGGGTAGGGAAGTGAGAAGTTCTAGGAGGTGGATGGAGGAAAGGAAGGAGAATTTTCTAATCATCAGTATGAGCCAATGCAAAGAGATAGCAAAAGGAGAATCAGGAACACAGTCACTGTGGTATCATGTTGGATTCAAGGTCAACTGACCTAGCTTCTTATCTCATCAACTTCTCCCCTGTGCAAACAAGGACAAATTCCTTCACCTTTCTGGCCTTCCTTTTTTTTTCCTTTTGCAATATGAAGGAGTTGGAATAGATGATGTCTAAGGATACTTCTGACTGAATGTAAAATCCTACATACCATATGAGGAAGGGGAAGAAAGAAATGGAGAAAAGTCTTCAAAAGAGAAGTCAGATGGAGAGATAGTTCAGATGGAGTTCAAAGGAGCTGTCTCTGATCAAAGGTTCATTAGGCAGACAATTTGGGGTCATACTAATTACCAACAAGAGTTTATAAGAATTAGTCTTTCTCCCTATCTTCTTTCTTTCTTTCTTTCTTTCTTTCTTTCTTTCTTTCTTTCTTTCTTTCTTTCTTTCTTTCTTTCTTTCTTTCTTCCTTCCTTCCTTCCTTCCTTCCTTCCTTCCTTCCTTCCTTCCTTCCTTCCTTCCTTTCTTTCTTTCTTTCTTTCTTTCTTTCTTTCTTTCTTTCTTTCTTTCTTTCTTTCTTTCTTTCCTTCTTTCCTTCTTTCCTTCTTTCCTTCTTTCCTTCTCTCCCTCCCTCTTTCTTTCCTTCTTTCTTATCTTCCTCCCTGGCTTTCTTTTCCTATCTCTTTCTGTCTCTGGATCTCTGTCTCTCTCTCTCTGTCATACATTAAGAAGTAGAGAAAGTTGATTAGTGTGAGTGGCAGCCAGGACTGGCATTTCTAATTAACACACAGGCAGGGAGAATCCCTCTCTCCCAGAGTCAGCCCAGCCCTTGATTGAGTATCGCTGCTGAAGCTAAACCATAAATTGTGTGTCAAAAATAAAGACTCGGCCTCGGCTGTATTAAAGGGACAGTGTCACCATTTCTTCCCCTCAGCCTCTCCATCTGTCCCAGGAAATTGGAAGGTTTAATTATACCACTTAGATCTCCTGGACTGTGGGAGGAGGTCATTGGACCCTCATTTTCTGGGCTTTGACAATAGCCAGCGGTGAGGGAGGAGAGGAAGGACCTTTAGGGAAGAAGGAGAACATGGGGGGGGGGGGAGAAGAGGAGGGAGGGGGTTGATCAAGGAAGGAGGAGGAGGAGGAGGAGGAAGAGGAGAAGTGGGGGGATATATGCAGAGAAGGAAAGAATCCAAGCTGTATAGAGAAGTGCCTGGGGTGCCGAAGGGCAGAGTGGAGGGGCCTGCCTTTGGGAAAGAGCAGTGGAAGGCCATCAATGGAGAGAGACCCAGGGCTGGGGTGGGGAGAGAGGAGAAAGCAAACACAGGTCCATTAATCTGCAGTTCGTCTGCCTTTTCTGTTAGGAAGATGAACCTGATGAGTTAATTAAGTCGGAGCCTGTAAAACCAGTTTATTTGCATAGCAAACTCCTGGGCCAGTGTGCTCTGAGTGGAGTGTTTAGGCGCAGACAATTCTGGGGAAATTACAGCCTCATTAATATGCTAATCTGGTTGCAGGCCTGGAACGGAGTTTGGGGTTGCTGGTGCTTGGGGGTGGTGGGTGTTCGGTTGCCTAGCAACCCTTTTCTCCAGGTAACCCTTCTCTAGCTTGCCCTTGATATCCCCAAAGGATTGCAATATGGAAAAAGAGGTAAGCGGGGAAAGCGTTCTGTTGTCACAGAACAGTGAGCAAAATCAAAGACACACACATTGGGCAGGGAGTCTATACAAATAGTCACTGGGCGCCATCCCCACACATGCACACGCGCACACGCTCCCTCTCCCTCCTCCCTCCTCTCTCTCTCTCTCTCTCTCTCTCTCTCTCTCTCTCTCCCTCTCCCTCTCCCTCTTCCTCTCCCTCTTCCTCTTCCTCTTCCTCCTTCCCTCTCTCTCCTTCCCTCAAGCTCTCCTTTCTCCTTTTCCTTCTCTTTCTCTCCCCTTTCTCTCTTTCCCCTCTCCCTCCCCCTCCACTCCTCTCTTTCCCCCTCTTCTCCTTCTCCTCCTCCTCCTTCTTCTCCTCCTTCTCCTCCTCCTTCTCTCTCTCTCGCTCTCTCTCTCTCTCTCTCTCTCTCTCTCTCTCTCTCTCTCTCTCTCTCACACACACACACACACACACACACACACAAACACACGGGTAGCCACTGACTTAGAAGATCCAAATTCCTTCCCTCTCTCCCAGATACTCAACTTCCCACTGGTTTAGATATCCTGGGATCTCTTGCTTCTATGACTCCCTGCCCCCACCATTTCCTTTCTTTATATTCTTCATCTTCCTCCCTTCATTTCTCCTCTCCATATCTTTGCTTTTTTCTCTACTCCACCTTCTCCTTGGATGCCTTCTCTTTCCTCCTTCCTCTTCTCCTTTCTTCTCCTCTCTCCCGTCTCTTCTCTCTTCATTATCTTCCTCTTTCCTCCCTCTACTCTCTTTACATTACTATTCTTCCTCGTCTATCCTTTCTCTTCTCCCCTACTTTTCTTTCTTATCCTTTCCCCTTTCCCTTTCTCTTGCCTTCTTCCTCTTCTCCTTCCTTCTTCCTCTAGTTTCTTTCTCCTTCTCTCCTCCTTTTCTTTTCCTCTTCCCGTAACTCATCCCCTTTTCTTTCCTTCTTTCTCATTTTCTTCCTCATTCTCCTGTTCTTTCCCTTCTTTTCCCTCTCTTCTTTCCTTTTTCCTTTCTCTCTCTCATTTCTCCTCTCCTCTTTTCATCTTTTATCTTTTCTCCCTCTCCTCCCTTCCTTTCTCTGCCTTGTTGCCTTTCACTTTTCTCTTTTCCTTTCTTCTCTTCTCTCTTCCTGTTGCTCTTCTCCTCTAGTCTCCTCTCCTTTTCTCTTCTCTCATCTTCTTGTCTTCTCCCTTGCCCTCTTTTCCTCTAATCTCCTTTCCCCTCCTCTCTTCTCCCTTCCTCTCCTCTTCACTCCTCTCTTCTTCTCTCCTGTCTTCTCTTCTCTTCTCCTCTCCTCATTCCTCTTTTCCTCTCTTCTCCTCTTCTCTTCTCTCTTCTCCTCTGCTCTCTTTTCCTTTCCTCTCCTCTACTGTTCCCTTCTCTTTCTTTTCTCCTCCCCCCTTTCTCTTCTCTCTTCTCTTCTCCCCTTCTTTTCTTCTCTCCTCTTCTCTTTTCAATACATTTCCTTAGAGATCCCCAATGACAATCCAGCATGCTCCTTCTGGTTTTAGTTTGCCATCCTTTGCCCAAGACTCACTCCTTTGCTTTCCCTCCCTTTCCTCTTCCTGGTGTGAATAAAACCTTAACCTCATTCTCTCCTTCCTTCTCCAAGTCTAAGGCCTCTGTCATCCACCGACTCTGGTTTTTATCTGTTTTGCAACTATTGTTATTAGCTTCTGTGTGCAAAGACCCTGTGACCTAGAACTATGTATTAGAACCAGAGCTAGAGAGATAGTTTTTAATCTGCTCAGAGCAGTGGAAAGAACACTGACCTGACAGACAATCTGGTTCTTCATCCCAGTTCTGCCACTGTCTTGCTATGTGACTGGATGAGAGAGTTACATCCCCTTTTCAGGACTCAGTTTCTTTTGCTGTAAAATGTTCTGGATGAAGCTAGATAATTTCAAAGTTTTCCACCAGTCCTGACATATCCTAAATTCAGACATCAAACGTGTAGTAGGGCCACATTGTTAGGATCTGGCTTTTCCTTCACTCCCTTAACCTTCCTGAGTGTAAATATTTATTATTCAGATGGCCCCAACATGTGTTTAAGAGACAAAAGGAGGAGGAGGAGGGAAGGGAATTACCACTGTAGGCTGACAGGCTCCTTTTGGCTTGTGACTGTGCCCAAGCAGTAAGAACATCCACAGGATTGGAGCTCAGTTCCCCACCCCCCAACCCCCTGCCTGGGGCCATGGAGTTGGAGCCAACAAAGAAGTTAATAATCAGCAATGCCAAAAAGAGCCCACCAGCTTGGAAAGTCGGAATCTCTCTTGGATGGGGCCTGTTGGCTCTTTCTAATTAGGATACAATTCCCCAGGATGAATCTATTTGCTAGGATGATCCTCTCCCATCTTCTTTCCTTAGGGACTGGGATTGGACCCATAATGTCTTTGACATCAGGAACTTTGGGGTGAAGACACCCCCTCAACCAGTGCAAGCAGGTACTTTCTCTGAGACTGACCTGGAATACTGAGAGGCTCAGTGATTTGCCCAGTTTAACACAGCCAGTACTTGTCAGAAGTCAGATCAGAACCCAGGTCTACCTGACTTCAGCTATTTATCCTTCATCATAGGGTACCAGGCTCCCTCTCTCTTCCTTAGAGATACCATTGATCCAAATGGAGAGAGCATTAGGAAGGGGAGAAAACCACTGCATTGTAGGTCTAAGACCAGACAAAGCCTTAGAGGTCATAAAGTCCAGGTGCCTCATTTTACAGGAAACAGAGGTGCAGAAATGCAAAATGACCTGTGCATTTAACATGTCAAGTGAAGGCTGTGTAAATATCACAGGAATGGAGGGTAAGATTCAAACTCAGATTTTCTGTGGTCCAGTTCAATTCAGTTCAAATAACTTAGTAAATACTTTGTTCTGTGCTAAGTACTAGAGATAGAAAGACAAAAATGAAAACCTTCCTTGCCCTCAAGTACTTATGGTCTCCTTGGGTGAGTTGGCAGGGAACACTACAGACATAGAAGAGTGAATACAAAATAGAAACAAAATTTATTTGGGGAGGGGTTGTTATAAAGCATTAATAATTGTGGGGAACCAGGAAAGGGTTTGAGGAGGTTGTCTTGAGCTGATCTGTAAATGAAGATAGGAATTTTCAAAGGTGGAGATATTCCAACACAGGGGGAGACAGGAGAAGAACTGTATCCTACACAGTAGGATATAAGACTATAAGATCACAGTAGGGGCTACAACAGAAACAACTCTGTAGTCTCTGCACCACAATGCCAGAAAAAAGTTCTAGGTAATTAGTCATTAAGGGAGGGATCTCAACAGATTAATCAATCTACTAGGAAATATTTATTAAGCACCTACTATGTGATAAGTACTGTGTTAATCCCTGAAGATATCTACAACAACAGCAACAAACCAAATCAGTTTTTCTCTTCAAGAACATCATATTCAAATGGATATGACAATATATAAGTAACAAATCTATAGATGGAGGCTTTAGCAAAGAGTTCTTAATGCCGTTCATGACTTTTTTCTTTTTTGCTATTTTGGTAATGGTGTTCAAAATAACTAATTTCCTTTTTAATATTAATATTTTGTTTTTCATATATATCATATATTTATTTTTCATATAATAAAAAACATGATTCCACAAAAAAGGGTTTTTTGGGGTTCTTCATACTGTCATGAGGGTCCAGGCCAAAGAAAAGATGAAAAAATATTTAGTAGCTGTGAGTACTGCCTTTTGGAAGTGGTATTTCAGGTGAACCTTAAAGGAAACCAGGAGGCAAAGGTTTTAATCATGTTTAAATTTATTGTATTTATATGTATTTATATTGTATTTATGTCTATGTATTTGTCTCTCCAATTAGAATGTAAACTCTGAGGGAAGAGACTATTTCATTCTTCACATTTGTATCTCTAGTATCCTCACCCATAGGAGCTTGTCCATTGATTGATGGAGGATAATATCTTTCTGCCTATCTCACTGTTTGGAAGTTATTTCCCAATATTTGGTCTAGGTATGGGTCCTAATGTCCTGAGGCAGATTGAAATTCCTTTATGACTCAGCAGAAGGTCTTAATAAGTTGCTGGCCTCACCTGTCCTCTCATCCTTTGCCCACTGGCAATGAGACCCATGTGCTTAAGTTAGGCTTATCATAATATGAAAGGCATAGAATTAGATTACCAACCTGGACTTGAAATCATTCCATTTGGAATAGAATTGCTAGTGCTCATATTTCTTTGGCATTACCTATATCCAAGAGCCCAGGGTCACCCCAGTGCCATGATGAAGAAGTAATGATAGATGATTCAGTGTGGTATGGGGATAGGGAGGTGCTTTGAAAAGATACCTTTTATGACACATAGACTAAATTATGATTATTATAGAGTGGAGGGAGATGACAAATTTTCTGCTAAGTGGGAAAAAGGATGAAATGGGTAGTCTAGGAGCAAGTTGGCAATAACAGGGTTCAAAGGGAGTTATGGCTTTAATCCCAAGATTCCCCATCAGCTGATTTAAATACAGAGTCCTGTCCTGAAGAGATGATCCAGTGGAATGATCTTGTTCATGCCTTTAGAACCACAAAGGCATAGACTGTGTGTGTGCTAGATTTGGTTTTAGAACATTGAATCTTAGTATTATGGGGAAACCTAAGAACAAAGAGCCGAAGGGATTCAGGACGCAGAATGTCCAAGGTGAAGGAGGACTTAAGAACAGAATGGTAGAGGTGGAAGGGGTCTTGGGATATGACTATAAGACCACAGAAGATCTTAAAACATAAAAGATCAGAAATGGGAGGTCTTTAGAATGTAGAATATTAATGTTAGGTAGGAACTGTGAATAAAATGATAAAATAATTGGAAAGCCCCTTGTGTGAGCTCCTTGAGGGCAGAAACTGTCTTTTGCCTTTCATAATATCCCCAGTGCTTAGCACAATGTCTGATACTTTTTAAATGCCATTTTCTCCATTTTATTTTATTTTTTTGCAAGACAATGGGGTTAAGTGACTTATCCAAAGTCATTCAGCTAGGTAATCATTAAGTGTTTGAGGCTGGATTTGAACTTAGGTCCCCCTGATTCCAGGGCAGGTGCTCTATCCACTGAGCAACCTAGCTGCCTCTATGATTTCTTTTGGATATAGATTTAGTATTAGTATTGCTAGATCAAAGGGGATGATCCAACTAAACATCTTTCAGGGTTCACCCAGAGATGAAGGAGCTATAACAGGATGGAGTACAAAAGCATGTCACAGAACTAAAGGAATTGTATTGGTATTTCCTAAACTCAGAATATCCAGAGGATGGTGAGTTATACTAAGGAGAGCCAAGAATGTTTAGTCTTTGCTTGCTTACTTTTCATTTAAAAATTATATTGACTAAAAGGGGAAGGATCAAAGAAGGTATTGCATGGCTGTTCAAAGTATATGGAATGAGGACAACAGGTAAGAGAAAGAAGGCAGAATTATTCACCTTTGATTTTTACTACTGTTTATTCTCTGAAGAAGATTAATCTTAGAAACTGAGAGGACAGGAGTAGGTAAAGGGAACATTCCTATATCCAAGATAAGTGGAAAGATAGTAAGACAATAATTAGTTAACTTAGATGAGTTCAAGTCATATGTTTCAGATGTCCTTAATTCCATGATATGGAATAATCTAGAGTGGGCCATGTTGTCAGTGATCAAAGAAATGGAACATAGGGAAATTGTCACAGGATTGTAAAAGGACCATTGTTGTTTTGGTCTTCAAAATGAAAAAGAGTAGAATTTGGCAACTAGAGGTCAATGAACTTGACTTCAATTCTGGGCAAGATTCTAAGAATATTTTGTTAAAGGGATGGTTAGTAAATATTTAGAAAAGGAAGCAGTGATCACCGAGATCCAGCTTGGCTTCATCAAAAGCTTGTCATATATAGATATGAAAAATTTAGGGAAACATGGAAAGTTTTGTATAAAATGGTGAATGGTGAAGAAAGAAGAATTCCAAAGAATTAGATGTCACCATGTAAATAAAGTTGATTATAGAAGGCCTCAAAATTCTTTTTTGTTTGCAAGACAATGGGATTAAGTGGCTTGCCCAAGAGGTCAGATTTGAACTCAGGTACTCCCGACTCCAGGGCTGGTTCTCTATCCACTGAGCCACCTAGCCACCCCAAGGCCACAAAATTCTAATCCCAATTCCAATCCAACAATGGCTGATATTGAAATGATTCTATTAAAATAAGACCTTTATCCTTTCTTTGTGTTAATACATGTCACTTACCATTTTTATGTCATTAACATTATCCTTCAATTAGATGGTTTTCTTTGTCTATTTTCTTTTTTCTTTTTTTTAGATTTTTCAAGGCAATGGGGCTAAGTGGCTTGCCCAAGGTCACACAGCTAGGTAATTAGTGTCTGAGGTCAGATTTGAACCCAGGTACTCCTGACTCCAAGGCTGGTGCTCTATTCACTGCACCACCTAGCCACCCCCTTTATCTATTTTCAAGATGTACTTTTGTGTGGGGCTGTTCTTTGGGCAGTGTTGGTTGTGTCAAGGCAAAATGTATCAATAATACTCCAACCTCAAATGTTTCTAGGTAAGCACATTTAAAATGACAGAGCAGATGAATCTTTTCATTTTTGGATAGGGTTATTATACTTGAAGATCAGAGAAACATTATAGACGTGCATGGTTTATATTGATTTTAGAAAAAAATATTAGCCAAAGTCCCCCATGGTACCCTTGAAAGACAGATGGAGAGGTGAGGGGCAGATAAGAGTATACTGGGATTGTAGGGCAACCAAACTTTGACATCATTTTCCATAAGCCCTCATGATTAATGGTATCAAAGGCCTTGGTCAGATCTACAAATGTTATATATAGCCCTCTGTGCTGTTCCTGGCATTTTCCTGGAGTTGTCAGGCAGTAAACATCATATCACCTGCTCCTTTCTGAAGTCCCATTGGCTCTCAGGGAGGTGGATCATCTTCCAGGTGAAGGATCAGTCTATTAGAAGAATTCTGGCAAGAATCTTACCAGTGATGAATTAAAGGAAAATACTGCTGTGTTTGTCACAGGACAATCTATTCCCTTTATGTTTATAGAGATGAACAATGGAGGCATCCTTGAATTCCTGGAGGATAACCTCTTCATGCCATATAACCTGGAAAATTTGTCAGCTTTTGAATGAACTTGGACCCAACCATATAGATCTCAACTGGAATAGAGTCAGCATCAGCTTTGCCACTTGAAAAGAGCCTAATGGCATTCAAAACCTCATCTTCAGTTGAAGATGTCAGCTAGGGACTGATTGACTTCTCCTTGAGATAATCAGCCATTGACTTCTTCATTGATTGATGATGATCTGTTAAGAACACTATGGACGTGTTCAGACCATTTCTCTAGGATCAAGTCCCTATTCTTAATGTGGATCCATCAGCACTGAGTAGTTGAGATGCACCATATATGTCTTTGGCCAATAGCCTTCAGGGCAACTTAAAAAGCATTTTGGTTGTTACAGTCTGTATAAAATTGAATTCCACTTGCCTTCTTACTGAGCCAAGAGTCCTGCATCTCTCTTTAAGCTTCACTTGTACTTTACTTTTTTTTAGATTTTTTCAAGTAAATGGGGTTAAGTGGCTTGCCTAAGGCCACACAGCTAGGTAATTATGAGGTGTCTGAGGCCGGATTTGAACTTAGGTACTCCTGACTCCAGGGCTTGTGCTCTATCCTCTGTCCCATCTAGCTGCCCCTGTATTAAATACTGCCTTCTTAGAAATGGATAAACTATCCTGCTGTTAAACCCTGTGGAGTTCTCATTTTTCATCTAACAGCTTCTGTATTTCATTTTCATCAAACCAGTCTTGATGTTTGTGAGTGTTCTGGCCCAGAGGATCAAATACAGTGCTGTACACCAGATCTCTGAAAACTGCCCACTCTTTTTCTGCTCCACTCTTGTCAACTGTGTGTTGGCTCAGTTTTCCCTCTAAGTCAGCAATAAATTGTTCCTGCTCAGAGAAACACTCTAATAGCTTGACATTAATTCTTCTGGTATTCCTTTTGCCTTGGGGTTGCTGCTTCGCTTGAATGTGAATATTTAGCTTAGAGAGGATGAGTCTGTTATCAGCCCAGCACTCTAGACCACATATTACCTTTGTCACTCTCACACCCTGTCTGTCTCCACTCCTTATAATCACATAGTCTAATAGATGTCAATATTTGCTATGGAGGTCCATCCAGGAAGTTTTATTGTGTTTAGGTAAATAGAAGATAGTGTTTATGATGAGAAAATCATGAGATGCGCAAGTCTTCAGTAGAAAGTGCTCATTATTATTGCTGTTTCCAACTCCATTCCTCCTAAGGACCCCCTGCCACATCTGGTAATCTGAGCCTACTCCAGTATTAAATCACCCAGAATTATAAGCCTGTTCTCTTTTGGTACATTGATGATAAGGTCCAGGTATTCATAAAATTTTTCTTTAACTTCATTAGTGTTCTTCATGGTGGGAGCATAAGTACTGATGATGGTGGATTGGCATTTTCCTGCAAGTGACAATCTCGTTGTCATGAGCCTGTCATTCACTCCTTTTGGTAGGAATTCAAGAATGTTGACTAGATTAGTTTTGATTGCAAAACCTATCCCAGCTTCACAAGTCTCCCCTTCACTATGGCCACTCCAGCAAGAAAGAGTATCCTGATCTGACTTCAGTAAACAGCCCTTCATTTACCTTGTTTCACTCAGGGCTGTTATTTGAATATGACACCTACTGAGTTCTCTCACAAGAGCTGCTCATCTTTCAGTTCTATTGGCTCTTGTGTTGTCTATGAGTGTGCATACATTCCATGCACCAATGGTGAGTAGAATCTTCTTTGAAAAAGTTTTTGTAGATTTTTATGTATCTTGACTACACTATGGGATTCCTTGCCTGCCAAGGTAATCAGGCTGGGACTGGGTAAGCAGACAGTTTTGAGGGCACCTTTTCTAGCCCCTTCCTTGCATCAGGAGGCGAGCAGTACTATCCTTTAAAGGGCTGTTCAGTTACCTGGGGGCTGCCGAATCCCATTGCTGCCTTTAGTGGAGAAATGACCCTATGGGCTGGGTTGTCTATGTGCAAGGTTGTGACTATAGCTCCCAGTATATCCACACCTGCTGCTTCATCACTTGCCTGTCATCACAGGACTTTGAGGAATGGTTATGAGTGGTGTCTTTTGATGACTGAATAAACTGTATTTAAGTGAGGTAGAGCTGCACAAAATCAACTGCCTCAACTCTCTTGTCCAAAGTCATCATGATCCAGTATAGCAAGACAGAATCAAGACAACTGGTGATGGCTCTAGATGCCCTGGATGACCTTGGCATCTTGGATGGCTAACCAAACTCTAAGTGCTCCACTGCACCTGCCTCAGCTGTCTTCATGGTCATTGGAAGAAATTGTTCTCCTCCACCCATTCCACCAGTGGAAGACTTCACATGCTTGGGGTAGACATCCCCCAGCATTCACCAATGAGTATGAGACTCCCTCGATTACCCTTGACCTGATTTAGCCAGCCTGCCAAAATAGTTTACAGGGGTGTGGCTACTGTGTGTGCTACAGCTTCTTGGAGCCACAGGTGAGAGTTATGTGGCTCAGGTGGACATAAAAGGTGGAAAGCAACCCCCCAAAGGGCTAGGCAGCCTTCATGCCAAAGTAATAGTCTTCCCTGAACACACCCTACACCTGTGCTAGATAGCACAGGGGATATAGAATTAGATCTAAACTTAAGAAGACCTGACTTCAAATCTGGTCTCAGATACTTACTAGCTGTGTAGCCCTGGGCAAATCACTTCACCCTATTTGCCTCAGTTTCCTTATCTGTACAATGAGCTGGGAAAAGAAATGAAAACCACTCCAGTATCTTTACTCAAAAAACCTAAATGAGATTGCAAAGAGTTGGATATGACTGATATGACTGAACACAACAAGCAGAGAGGAATCTTAAAGCTCATAGATTCATTTAGAAGTGGAAGAGACTATAGAGACTATCTAGATCAACCCCCAGTATTAAAAATTTAATGTAATTTTATATGAACAAAACTGTTTTTTCTATCTCTCACATCCTCCCCTCCTTGGAAAATAAAAACAAATCTCCTTCAATAAATATACATAGTCAAGTGAAACAAATTCCTGCAATGGTTATAACCAAAAAAAAATGTCCCATTCTATATTCTGAGTCTATTATTTCTCTTTAAGAAGGACCAACACCTTCATCTCATAGATGAGTAAACTGAGGCCTGGAAACATTAAATAACTTCCCTAGTGTCACACAGATAGTTTTGGGCTATACTAATACATTGGATGATTAAGTCAAGATCCCAAAAGAATGTGACAGTGTAGACAATTGGGTCAGACTTAATAAGGTGAAATTTTATATCTATATCTAAATATCTTTATTTAGATGAAATATTTCCTTTAAAAAAACTGACTTCACAAGCATAGAATGGAGAAGGGCAAGATTGTTTTTTAAAATCTGAAAAAGATTTGGAGTATTAGTGGACTGCAAACAATATGAGTCAACAATGAGATATGACCACCAATAAAGATTCAAGAATTCTCCCATTAGGGAAAAGTCTGAACATCCCAAAGGAATTCAGCCCTTTAGGGAAGGACATCATTCTGGTCCAGAGTAAATGACATACTTAAAACATGTTCAGGTTTGGAGCTAAATAAGCTGGTTTCAAATTTTGACTTTATTTCTTTCGGTGTGACCATTCATTGTCACCTCTTTGAGACCAAGTTCCCTCATCTAAAAAATACGGGTGTTGGACTAACCAATCTCTGAGGTCTCTCTCAATTCTAAATCCTATTATCCTTCAGAAATCATAAATATTTCATCTTCTCTCTTCTCTCCCCATGTGTCAGGACCTAGATGGAGATATCGACAGGCTGGCTGAGTGATGGACAGATCGGCAGATTTCTGTATTGATGAGTTCAGAGATTGCTGGCTTTCCTGCCCTGCCCCCCTTGAAAAAAGAAATTCTGACAGCTATTTTTATAGCATCAGAGGTGGTAGTGGAGGTGGTGAGAAGGCAGGGTAAAGGTGAGGAAGGCAGTATGTAAGGAGGAGGGAAGGAGGTTGGGAGCTGCTTCCAACGGCCCTGTTATCTACCTGGGTATTTTTCTTCTTTTAAAAATATTTTAAAACATTTTTATTGACATTTTATTTTTGTATCACCATAATTTCCAAATATCTGCCTTCTTAGAGAGTGATCCCTTGAAACAAAGAAGGAAAAAAAAAGAAGGGAAAAATTACTGTTTAGCAAAACTAATCAAGACATCAATTGTACGTATGAGAGTATGTGGAATACTCTACACCCATAGATTCTCCCTTCAAGGGAGAGAGATGTATAATTTTTTATTTCTTTTTGGGGGTCAAACGGTCACCATAATTACAATCAATCAATAAATAATCCATAAACAAGCAACTTCTATACTATGCTAAGCATTGGGGATATAAAAGAGGCCTCAAGGAGCTTACAATCCAATGGCAACAACATGTTAACAAATTTATACAAAGACAGTTTATATACAGGATAAATAGGAAATTATTAACAGAGGGAATTCAGAGGGGCTGGAAAATGTTTCTTGTAAAAGATAAACTTTTTAATTGATTTTTATTGTTCTTTCTACTTACATTGAAATAATCATTGTGTATAATTGCTTTTCCTGGGGCTACTGACTTCACTTGCAATCTAGCAGAGATGATGATAACACATTCAGATATTATTCTACTATAAAATAAAGTTTGATGAAAGTATAAGAGGCACAGAGAATAAAACTTGATTCAAGAAAGAAAGGCCTAGGCATCAAGGAAGGTTTCATGAATGAAGTCCCATTTTGCATGGGCTTTGAAGGATGGGTAGGATTGAATTTGCCTCCTTTTTCTCAACGTCCTTGATTTTGGTGGTCAGACACTTTATTGAGAGGTAAAAGAATCATAGGTGCGGAGATCTACACCTGAAAGGAAACTTAGAGGTCATTTTTGCACCAGTCCTTCATTTTACAGATGGGGAAACTGAGGTCCAGGAAAGTGAAATGGCTTTCAAAGGTGGGATTTGAAAGTGAATCTTCTGACTCCAGAATCAGTATGCCATCCATGATGTATCCACAGAATGGTGTCATAGTGTAATGGTGTGCTTGGAGTCAGGAGAGACCCAAATTCATATTCTCCCTCTGATAGTATCTACAAAGAAATCAACTTGATCTTTCGGAGACTCAGTTTTCTCAGCTGTAAAATGGTAATTATAACTTAGGACTTTCTCCTAAGGTCTGCTGTAAGAATCGAGTGAGATAGAGGTTGCAAAAGGCTATGGATAGCTATTTTTGTTATCTTCCTGATCCATCCCTTCTTCCCCACACCTTGAAGGAAGCTAGCCAAAGAACACAATTTTCTTAGGAATTTTCCATGAAGAAGACACTGTGTATCTCAGGTTCCATTTCTCAGTGCCAAGAAGACCCAGCGTCTTTCCACTAAAAATGGGAGCAAATTCCAAAGCTAGGGAGGGGAGCCGAGCTGCTGAGGACTCATTCCCAGAGACTTGAGATTAGATTTCGTCCAGACTAAACAGACTGCTGCCTCTGACCTCAACAAGCGACCAGGGACAGATGGTGACAAAAGATCTGTAAATATATTGGGCCACTGCCACTAAGGGCCTTTGAAGAGGGGAGCAGGTTGAAAAGCAATAGGGAGGTTGATGGGGAATGGTTTTAAAATAGCTGGAGGGATGTGTGTGGGAGGATGCAAAGGAGAGACAATGAATCCTTTCACAGAGCTCTGGATCTAGACTGGGATCTAGCTACAGCTTTGCCCACCTTTGTGATCTTAGGCAAGAAATTCATAAGACAACTTGAAATGAGAAAGTCAGGACTAGGAAGGGCTTTAGAATAGGGAATGTCAGAACTGGGAGTGGTCTTAGGACAGGGAAAGTCATAGCAAGAGGAACCATGGAGAGCCTTTATTCTAATTTATTCATTTTACACATAAAAAAACTGAGTCCCAGGGATTGATAATAATTTGTTCCATTTATTGGAGTCACTGAGGATCATCATCATCAACACCACCACCACCACCATCATTATTATTATATTACTGGGAATGATCCAGAATTGACCCACATAGGAAATGAGGGAAAAGAGTTATAGCTTGGGGTGGGAGATAATTGGGAAGAGTGTGAAAAAGAAGGAATATTTGACTTTGACCTCTAAGGAAATTAAGAGGAAAATGTCATTCTGGACCTCAGAATCTCTTCCCAGTTTTGCCATATCTTTGGGTAGATATGGGGATGTGTGGGGGAGTTCCTAGGTCAGTTTGCTTAGACTGAAGAGTGTGGGAAAGGGCAAAAACATGTGTGTGGAAAGGAAGGTGGGAACCAGATGAGAGGGCACTTTAAATGCCAACCAAAGGAGTCTGCATTTGCCCTAGAGGCTAAAGGAGCTGCAGAATGTTTTTGAGGACCTCTTTACATTGCATGTATGTCTTGCAGTTATTGTTTGTGGGCTGTCTATCTCATAAGAATGTGAGTTTATTGAGGGAAGAGACTTTGTTTTGGCCCTTCTTCATATTCTCTGATCTAAGCTAGTACCTGAAAGGCAGAACTCTTAAAAATGTTGACTGACAGAGAGGGTGAACCTACCTGGCACAGTTGAATGATGAGAAATCAAATGATGACTGGGAAATCCTTCTCCATTTGCCTCCTCTCCTGATCCAGACATCCCATAACTTAGGGACAGTAGGCAGCAGGAAGATCTCACATCCTGGGGACCCTTTCCTCTTGCTTTTCTTTCAAACCAACCTGGACACCCAGAACCTAAATGCTATGCCTGACTGTTCACATAGCTTGAATGAGATGGAATTCACCAACTCGATTCCTTCTCTTGAGATGGAAGTCCATCAGGTTACCATCTTCTCAACATTTTTTCTAAGGTCTTCTAGGCCTCTTCTACTCTTCTGGTTCCATTGTTGTCATCTGACCTACTGATCTAATATCTGCAATGGACATTGGCATAGACCTCCACTGCTAAAGTCTAAGATTTTCTAAGATTTTCCATCACCGGTGCAGTTAGAACTTTTTTTTTAAATGTGTTGTCTCCTTCAATTAGTGTGTGACCTCATGGACAGAGTTTGTTGGATTTGCAAAAGTCATTTAGTGAAACCTGCCATTATGAAGATCACCAGTATATAGACTCATCGAGGAAGAGATGGGAGATATCTCAGGTTCAGAAAAGACCATGGCATCAAGGAGGTGATGCCATGGCAAGCACATGAATTGGGTTTGAGTAAGGGGGTGCAGTGCTAAGCCACTAATCTCACTTTCTCCTCCCAGAACCATCTGGATCCAGTGACCAGATATGAACCAGGATGACTGTATATGACCCTGGATGACAGGCAATCAATGTTAAGTGACTTGCCAAGGTCATACAGCTAGTATGTGTCCAAGTCTGAGGCTGGATTCCAACTCCCATCCTCCTGACTGCAAGACCAGTGCTCTATCCTCTGCACCACCTTGTTGCTCCAGTATCTCAAGGAAACATCTAGTCTAACACCCTCATTTGAGATATTAGAAAACTGAGGTCTAGAAAAATTAAACGACTTACCTAAGGTCACACAAGTATTAAATAGCAGAGCTGGGATTCTAACTCAGGTCCTTCGAGATCAGATATTTCTCCTGTTTCCAAGTTTTGCTTCTATACCATATAATTGTCGTTTTTACACTGGCCAACCTTTGCTGACACCCCCTCTTCCTATGCCAAAGCATCCAAGGGCCAAGGGGAAGAGGGTCCATTAACTGTCTACTGCTCCCCCCCTTATACCTACTGCAGTCTTTCATTGTCCCAAGGGTCTCTAGGCAAAGGTATTATTTTCCACAAGGGATTTTGCCCCAGTCTTCTCCCTCTTTCAAGCCCCTGCACATCTACTTAGGCAGCCAGGTGGCATAGGGAAGAGAATAGTGGAGAGAATTCTCACTGGAAATTGGGAAGACCCTGTGTTCAAATCTACCCTCTGACATTATTAGCTCTGGGGCCCTGGTCAAGTCACTTAGCCTCAGTTTCCTCATCTGTAAAATGGGAAAAATGATAACTCCCTCTTAGGGTTGTTGTGAGGATAAAATGAAATAATATGTGCAAAGCATTTTATAAACCTTGAAGTGCTATTTAAATGTATTCATGTCATATTATGATATTAATTACACATGATAGATTATTAATTATATATTAATACAATCTTGTTATTACCTCTAACTGCGGAGTATTCCTTGAACTGGTAGGGCATGAAAATAATATAAAGAAACCACCTTCATTTATTTTTTTTTAAAAAAGACTCTACTGAAAGTCAAACTAAAGCTGCTAGCATCCTAATCTAAGCCCTGCCAGCCTGGGGAAACACCACCTAGAGCAGGCTAGCTCATTCATCTTGACACTGGTGCCTACCAGAGCTGAACCCAGTTCTCTGACTATTCATGTCCCAGTCTCAGCTGAGCCCCTCAGCCCAGTGGAATCCTAGCAGCCAGCAAAATTATTAAACCCCATTATGAATTGTATTTTAATCTACTGTAAATAGCCTTATCATTAGAGTGTCATAAGAAGCCATTAGGACCCCCATCCCTCCCTCCCTTTTCCCCTTAGCATCTGTTCATAAGGACAAGGACCTAATGTGCAAGCCTTGTCATTGATGCAGGAGAGAACAGTGGCAGAATCCCCATGCCTCAATTCTGCCCATCTCCTAGAAACTGTTGCTCTTACCATTTCTTTTAAATCAGAACTTTATGTGACTTGTCTAAGAGATCTATGGAGGGTATTGGCTGTTCTGATTCTCTGTTTCTTTGAGGTCATCTTGGATGATATCCATGAGGAGAGTTCCCCCTTTCTATACTAGGTTAAGGTTTATAAAGTGCTTTCTTAGGATGCAGTGTCATACAGCAGAAAAAAAGAAATGGGTTGGAACCAATGGAACTGGGTTCAAATTCTCCCTCTGCCAATTTTACCTACATAATTTTTGAATAATTATGTAACTTCTCTCATTGTCAGTTGCCCCATTTGTAAAAACAAGGGAATTGGAGTAGATAGCATTGAAGGTCCCTCCCAGCCAGGATCTTCTGGTTTATTTCCCAACAACTTCATGAATAGGGAGCACAATGCAAGAATGGGATTTTCAATTTACATATGATGAACCTATTCTCATAGAGGCTGAATGATTTGCTTTTGGTCATACAATGAGTTAAGGTAAGGAGGCAGCATTTACACCTCAGACTCCTAACTCTTGCTGTAATATGCCACAAGACCATAGGAAACCATCTTATATTAATGCTATCATTTGGATCCAAATGTTATCTTGTTTGATCCACCATAAATACTTGGGATGGATTGGTTCTGAATTGTCTTTACTCCATCCTGGGACCAAGGTAATTTATTGGGGATGTGATTAGCTGGTATTTAGTATGGAGTTTCTGGTCATAAAACAGAACACAAGCAGCCTATTTGGAGACTGATCCTAAAACTTTAGTCTTGTTTCAAATTCACTAAGATACTTTATGAATTACAAAGTGCTTCACTTATAACAAGTGGGGGTGATTATCCAAGCAAGTTTTATTCTCTTCTTTTCATAGATGAAGAAACTATCTATTTAAATTCAGATTTTCTGACTCTAAGATCGGAGTTCTGTATACCAAACTGTCTCTTTGAACTAGCTGGATCAGAAAAGTTTTATTATTGTCAATGGACCAGAGAGGAAGCTAAGTGGTCAACTCTTGCTCCAAAGATTCCAAGAAGTAGAAAAGAAGAGGGAGGACATTCTAGGAAGAAAAAGGCAACTTTTTACAAATTCGTAGAGGTGAGAGATGGTGTGTCAAGGTTTGACATATATATATATATATATATATATATATATAAAGTTTATAAAGTGCAAGGTTTGACTGTCATACAGGCCATGTGACCATGGACATGTCATTTAGTAGTCCAGTTTGACTGGAAATACTGTATATGAGAGATATAAGTTTGGGAAGGGAGTGCCAAGATTAAGATCATCTTAAGGTATCTTTCTCTTCAAATTCAGTGTTGGAAAGGCTGTGACTTGGAAAAAAAACAGAATTGAAACAAACTTTCAGAGGTTGTGAATTCTTATCAAGAATTGTTTGAGGAATTTACATCATGGATAGGAAGCAGAGTGAAGGTCAGATTTGGACCCTGACTATTAGAGATTTACAATGTGGGTTAGACAAAGGGATTTGTATGTAGGGTGAAACTGAGTCATAGAGCAATTCAGTTACTGATGCAAGTCAGAGATCAGGTCACGACAGAGGGAAAGGAAAAGAAGCCTGGTTTCTTGACTTCAGGTTTCCTTTCAAGTTTTGTCATCTCTGAAATATACCATGCTTCATCCCTTATGGCTATGTCAAGAAAATGTAGAAGGTAGAGAAGTAAAGTCTGGGTTGTTGACAGTGGTTGTTCAGGGCCTCTTGCTTTGGTCATCTCTCTTAGCACTGCTATTGGCTCCCATTATTACTGTCCCCATATCCACAGAGCTATAGAATCATAGAATGTTATAAGAGTAAGAGATTTTGGAATATAGGGTGTCAGAGCTGGGTGGGACTAGACAGAGGAAGTCATAAGAAGGGACCTTAGAATATTAGACCTCTAATGGACTTTAGAACAAAATGCTAAAGTCTGAAAATGCCTTAGAACATAGAATGACAGGGCTGGAAAGGACCCTAGAGTATAGAATGTTGAGAGTAAGATGGAGCTTAGAATACAGACTATTAGAGATGGAAGAGAACTTAGAACAGATACTAGCTGAACTTAAAGCACAGAATGGCAGAGTTGGAAGGGAACCTACAACATAGGGTATTAAAGTTGGGAGACACTTTAGAGCATAGAATATCAGCTGGAAGGGGCCTTATGATGACGAATGTTAGTTTGAAGGATCTTTTGGCACAGTTTGTCAAAGTCCAGAAGTATTAAAGAACATGGAATATCAGAAGCAGGAAGGTCCTTTCAAACAAAATATGTCAAAACTAGAAGACCCTTAGTCTATAAAGAATGTCAGAACTGGGGGGATGATGTCCATGAGATGGCCATAGCTTCTATCTCTGCACCTCTAAGCAAATAGAAACCTACCTTGCCTTCTATTATTTCTTAGCAGAGATGTTTGTGGATTGCAGTAGATAATCACATTTCTTTAAAACCTTCTTGGTAGGATTTTTGTAGAGCAATAAATAAAAAAAAACAGCTCTCCTTTGCCTTGAGTATGACTGCTTCTATTTGCATCCTAAAGTTGAAATATTTCCTGATTAGGGAAGGAAGGGGTGAAGGGGTGAAGGGGTTAATAAACAAGGCTCTCTTCTCTCCAGGGACCTTGCTTCATAGGTCAGGTTGTGCTGACAAGTGAAATGAGTTCGGAGGTCTCCATCTATTCTCAAGTGGATGCTTGCCCACATGACTTAGCTTGACTGACAAGGTCTGATCAGACCTGACCAAAGACTTGAGGGAGTGGGGATTCTGTTATGGAATGGGATGGAAGGCTTGACTGAGGCTCTCTGTCTGGAGCAGGGAAAAGTTGTTGGTATTGATTAGGGGTTCTGGTTAAGGGATAACAGGGCAGGAAATTGAGAATCCTAGAATTGAAATAGAATCTGAGAAAAGAGTTCTGGATGCTTGGAATGGAACCCCTGAATCTGAGACTGGTAATAAGAGTTAACATCTAGCTAGCTCTCTGAGGTTTTTTGGAAGTCATTTATATAAATTATGCAATTTGAATATTAGGATCCCAGAATAGTTTCTGAGGGATAAAATCATATAATCTCAGAATAGGACCCTATATTCTTTAAATATATAATTAGATTATAAATAGAATCCTAAAACCTAAGAAGAGAATCCTGGAACCTCAGAAGAGAATCATAGAATCCTAGAAACAGGCAAATATGAGAGGATCCTGGATTTGGAAGGACCTTGAAAAATTAGTTGATATAATACTGTGCCTTCAGGAAGACAAAACTGTGTAAGACAGATGGTTATCTATTATCTGTCCAAAGATCTCCAGGAATGGAGACTGGAAAATCCCCTCTAGGGGCAGGGTCAGTGTCTCTTCTCCCTGTGAAGGTTAAGTCTAGAAGTGGGGCAGCAGGGGAAGCTGGAGGCAAGGTTGGACCAATTTCCAGGAAAATGGGCCATTCAATTCAATTGAACAAAGATTTGTTTTACACCTGTTGTGGATAAGGTGAATGGGATATACAAAAAACTAAATTCAAAACCAAACCTAAATAGTTCCTGCCCTCAAGGAACTTACATTCTACTGAGGGCATATAAAATTGGGCATATACTGAGGGTATATAAATTTGGGCACTTAGGTGCCTTTGAGACCTCCATTTCTTACCCCAGAAAAGTTCAAATTTTGTCAACTTATTTGTGGAGCTGGAGTCATATACCTTCTCACCCTGAATCTTTTCACCCATCACCTCCTTCTTCCTTTGGGGAGTTCTTCCTAGGGCTCCCACTTTGGTGAGGGACTCCAACATGATTGTTCTTCATTCCCCTCTTTGTTTTTGACTCTCTCTACCATTCCTTTCTCTCACCCACCACTTCATTTTTTAAAAAGTGCCTTTTGTCTATTTTCTTCCCTTAATTGAATATAAGCCCTTTGAGGGCAGGTGCTTCCTTTTTGTTTGCTCTTGTACCTCCAGTATTTACCTCACTGACAGTGCTTAACAAACATGTTGATTCAAAATAGACTTTGAAAACTCTTGTGGGGATCAAATGAGATAATGAATAGGAAAGAATTTTGGAAAGTAGAGTCATTAGTAAAGTAAATAAGAGACTCATCCTTGGAGTCAGAAAGTTATGGATTCAAATCCTGCCTCTGACACAGAATAGTTAGGCCACCTCGACTAAATCATTGAAATTTCCAGTGCATCATAGAGTTCTAAGGCTTCATATAGTAGATAAGTTGTCCGTTATAGTTGATGGAGGAAGTTTCCACAGTTATTCCACAGTTATTTAGACCACACACACACAAAATTTTGTGGGAATCTTGCTATTACAATTGCTATCACCATCACATAATTATCAGTTTTTTGTCAGTCGTCAAAATGTCTAACTTGCTGTGTATGCACTGTGTGTGCAAATGTGTTTGCATATATGTATATACACATATAGGGAGCAGGCATAATGCTTAAAAATTTGAGATTATAGGTCTATCTCATAGACTATAGGATCTGGAGAGGATTTAGATAGCATCTTGTTTAGAACTTTCTTTTTGGGGGTAGCTAGGTGGCGCAGTAGATAGAGCCTTGGAGTCAGGAGTACCTGGGTTCAAATTTGACCTCAGACACTTAATAATTACCTAGGTGTGTGGCCTTGGGCAAGCCACTTAACCTCATTGCCTTGAAAAATCTTTAAAAAAAAGAATTTTCTTTTCCACTAAGGGGTAAACTGATGGTCGAGTTCATATTAAAAATTTGATAAGGTGGCAGAGTCAGGTCCATAATTCAAACTGTTGCTACTCAACATTTTCTCACCACACCCCATGCTCCTTTGTATTTGGATCTCACTATAAGGTAGGGGTTGTTATTTTCATTTCACAGATATTATAGATAGGTTGTGTCCTGCCCAAGCTTCCACAGCTCATAATTGTAGAGCTGAGGCTGGAACTCAGATCTTTCAACTCCTCCCAGTTAGAAGCTACTTCTCCAGCCAGAGTTTTTTGTCCTTTGTTTTTGAAGAGGACCAATGACACAATGGAGTGATGTCTTTACTTGCATCTAAGAGAGGCAGAGCTATGCGAAGTTGTCTCTATACTAAGCTGAAAGAGAGAGCCTACTATATTGAAATTTGTACTGGTACTTTTCCTCCTGGGGGGGGGGGTCATTAGGGTTTAAACTGTGGGAGTTTCACTTTTTAATGGCCTATAGTGGGCGTCTCACTTTTTAACGGCTTCACATTTGGTTTAGAGAAAGAAAGCCTATTGTTGACTAGCTACAGAGCTAGCCTTGGAAACCAGAAAGACTTAGATATCCTTCCTCTCGTAATAATTGTGTCCTGCTGAGAAAGTTAAAAAATCCAGGTGATTCCCTAGGACTGCCAATTGCAGAGAAGGTATGAACCTGCATTGTTGGTTGGATATTCCTCATTTGGAAGTTCCCTGTATCAATGAAATCACATGTCCACAGCCTGTCTTTCTTTTGGTAGACCACCATATCCAGATTTCTGCCCTTCCTGGCCTAAGTCAAATGAGATCATATTACTAACATCTTAGTAGGATGTCTTACACATAGGCATAAAAATGGTCATTCCCTTTCCCTTCCACTGTTTGGATTATGGATTAGAAAGGAGCATGGAAGGCAACTAACCCTCTACTCTGCATTTATTTTGTGTGTATCAACACACACACACACACACACACACATATATGTATATACATACATATATATATATATATATATATATATATATATAGAGAGAGAGAGAGAGAGAGAGAGAGAGAGTCTCTCCCAATAGAATGGAAACTCCTTGAGGTGGGATTTGTTTTTGTTTTGTTTTTCTTTTGTATCTATTCCCAGAACTTTGTACATTACTTAACATAGTAAACCCTTGATAAATGCTGGTGGATTAAAATAAGGATAAATAGATTAATAAAAATAATCACAGAATGACTAAAAATGTTATAGCACTTACTATACAGTAGGCACTCTGCTAAGCACTTAATAATTTTTATCTTATTTGACCCTCACAAAAACCTTGAGAGACAGATACTATTATATCTCCATTTCATGGAAGATGAGCAAACTGAGGTAAACAGAAATTAAGTGACTAACCAAGGCTCAGACAGCTAAAAAGTATTTGAAGCAGTATTTAAATTCAGGTCTTTCTGACTCCAGGTCCCATACTCTACATTAAGTCATCCATTTACCTCTATTAATTGATTAATTGAAGTCATTCAAAAAAGTTTTATTAATCTTATTTCTAAATCATAGTCATTTGAAGATATACTCTCCCTCTACTCTGTGAGTTTTTCCTTGTAATCAAGAAAAATAAGACAAAAATCAATCTATGCAATGGCTCATGAGAGAGCAAAAGCAATGAAGTTCATCCATGGGGAAGGAGTGGGGACCATTGCTTCATTTCTTTTTCAGGGCTAAGGCTGGTCTTTAGAATTATAGTTACACAATTTTCAGTTTTGTTTTAGCTTTTTAAAAAATCTTACATTATTTCTCTACTGTGCATATTTCACTCTCCTCCCCCATTTACGGATGTGGAAACTAAGGCACAGAAATGTTATACAAATTGACCAGGTTCACACAGATAGACTGAAATGCAGTTTGGATGACTTCAGAATCTCTGACATAAACTTTCCTGCTCTTTCCACTATGCTACTTTTAGTTGAGGAGATTTTGTTACTATTCTTTTGTATTTCATGTATGTGCTTGTCTTCTTCCCCAAAGCAGATCAGAAGCTTAACGAAGACAGGGGCTGTGCTTTGGTCCTGGTGGGATACATAGACTAATACAGAGAGCTTAGTTGGCCAGAGTACAAAGAAGAAAAAAATGGGAAAGAAGGAAGGAGAAAGAAACAGAGAGAAAGAGACTGAGATAGAGAGAAAAACAGAGACAAGAGAGAGAGAGAAAAGAAGGGGAGGGGAAGGAGTCAGAGACAGAGACAGAGACAGAGACAGAAAGATGGAGACAGAGAGAGTGAGAGACATGGAGACAGAGATAGATAGAGAGACAGCCAGAGAGAGAAGACAGGGGAGGGGAAGGTAAGGGAAAGGGAAGGAGACAGAGAGACAGAGACAGAAAGATACAGTTAGAGAGAGAGGGAGAGAGAAAGAGAGAGAGAGAGAGAGAGAGAGGTAGAGACAGAGACAGAGACAAGAGACAGAAAGATGCAGAGACAGAAGACAGAAACAAAGAGAAAATGAGACATAGAAAAAGAAACAGAAACAGACAGAGAGATAGAGTGTGACAGAGACATACAGAACCAGTGAGAGAGACATACAGAACCAGTGAGAGAGACATACAGAACCAGTGAGAGAGAGAGAGCAATAGAGAGAGAATGACAAAGACAGAGATGAGACAAAAAGAGATAGAAATAGAGGGAAACACATAAAGAGACAGAGAGAAGGGGACAGAGAGAGGGGAAAGAGAGAAAGGAAAGGAGGGAGACAGATAAAGAGAGACAGAGTCAGAGAGAGACAGACAGACAAAAATAGACAAAGAGACTGAAATGGAGATAAACATACAAAGAGACAGAGAGGAGAAAGAGGATGGGAGGGGGAGAGAATAAAAAGGCAGAGAAATGTAGACAGAAATACAAAGAGACAGAGAGAGGAGTTGGAAGGAGGGAGACACAGACACAGAATAAGAGAGAGACTCAGAGAAACAGAGGAGAGAAGAGTCAGATATATATATATATATATATATATATATATATATGTATATATATGAAGAGACAAGAAAGAGAGGCAGAAATAGAGAGAAGCTGCTTTGTAATTATAGAGAAAGAGGCGGTGATAAAATGATAATGGGAGAGTTTTGACCCAGGCTAACCAGTTCTGCAGAGCTGTGAAATAAATCTAGCCAGCGGGATCGAGGGGCAAGGGGCTTCGAGCCCCAGCTACAGCTGAAATGGCGGTTTCACAAACAAGACGTAAATTGGATGCAAACATCTAATTAACCTTCTCCCTTCTTCCTGTCTGTAGAGGAGTCTGAGCCCCCTCGCTGGTGGGCTGAGCTCCCAACTGTCTTCTCTTTCCTCTGAGGCTGGATTTAGGGGAAGGAAAGCTGTGTGGGAAGAGATGAGTAAGGAGGGTCTATTTATTTTGGGAGTTTTTGCATGGGAGGCTAGGGTCATTGGCTGGACCTAACTGCCCAATGGGGCATTTTTCCCCCTCCAACAGATGTGTTTCTACTATTCTTTTAAACAGCATCCATGGTAAATGAGGCCATTGACTTTTAGATATGCCAAGATACATATCCAATTAGAGGGAGGAGTATTTTTTTCTTTCCCCTATTTTGCTATTAACTGGCCATGTGACCTCAGGTCAGTTTCCTAATCTTTTTTGGGCCTCAGTTTGCTTCTCTGTAAAATGGGGAGAAAAGCAGGAGGGGATAGATTCAGAACCAGAGGGTGAATGGCTTACATATTCAGGCAGTAGGATGTATCAGAAGTAGGAAGATTCAAATTCAGGTCCCCTGACTTCAAATCAAGTGTTCTTTCAAGTGTATCATGTTGATTCTCAACACAGTACAATCCATAAAACTGGGGCAGTTAGGGGTGCTGAATTTGGAATCAGGAAGACTCAGTTTCCTGAGTTCCAATCCAGTCTTATTATCTTCCTAGCTGTGTGACCTTGGGTAAGTCAACTTAAACCTCATTGCTTCCTCTAAAAACAAACAAACCAAAAAGATATTGATAAAACCACTGCTGGAACTAATGCTAGGATTCTGTAAAGAATTACAAGGCAACATAGCTTCATGGATAGAGAGTGATTTTGGAGTTAGGAAGCCCTGAATTCAAGTCTCATCTCTGACATGTACTGGCTGTTTGATCCTGGGCAACTCACTTAACCTTTGAGTAGTCTGGGTAGCTCTCTATGTTGGAATGAGTTGTACATCTGTATCTCCTAGACCAGGGTTTCCCCTAGAATGATGAAACCATGAGTTTAGGGGAAAAAATCCAGATGTATATAGATGAAATAAGGGGAGTCAAAGTATTTTAGTGGTTTTGTGGTCACTGTAAGGAGTTTCTATTCTTTGTGGAAATTTGAGGCCAGGGATTTCCCCATTTTTTTTCAAAATGGTACTGAAATTACAGTTGTTTCTGTCATATCCTCCCATGCCCCAAAGGTATTTGTGGCATATGTCTATTTGTAGAAATAAAGTGGATTGAGATTAATTTTGATGGGGGCTTCCTGAGACACTACTTGGAGACAATTGGAGACAATGTGGGGGTGCTGAGGAGGGGTGGGAGAAACACATCTTTCCACAGCAAAGTTAAACATCAGAAAATGGGATTGTGGCCAGTGGAGAGCCTGTGGGTGTTAGCTATGACCTGTCTCCCTCTCTCTCCAAGGACTGAACTTCTGTTTGATGGGTGTGATCAGGAGTCCATACCTGTTCTGGGGGAAAATCTACCCAATGTTCATCCTCTTAGAATGGGAGAGCCTTGAAATCTTTTCTTTAGGATCATAGACTTTAGAACTGAAAAGTATATTAGAGGTCAAATAGTGCAGCCCACCGTCTTATTTTACAGTTGAGGAAACTGTCACTCAGAGAAGTGCTTTCTTTTCTCCATTTATAAGATCTTAGACTTTAGAGTCATGAGAGATCTTAGAAAACTTCTGGTCCTTCTATTTTACAGACAAGGGATCAGATAATAAGTGACACAGGGCTTCAGTTTTGTCATCTGTAAAGAACTAGGTAATGGAGAAGGCTCCTTTCAGTTGGAAATCTATGAAAATTCATAGAATGTTCGAGTTGGCAGTCGTCTCAAGCAGTTGTCTTGGGTCAAAATTTACCAGAAGGGAATCTTCACAATCACAGTGGTCAGCCAGATTGTTTGAGGATCTAAAGAGGAAGGTGGGGGTCCTGCTTAAGACATCACAGGTAGTAGGTAATGTAACTGGATTTCAAATCCAAGTTCTCTGACACCAAATCTAGGGCTCTCTTCAGTGTATGCTACCTACCTTAAATTAATTCATTGGGGTCTTCCTTCCCCCCCTCTTCCTTCCTCTTTCCTCATTCCCTCCCTCCTTCCTTCCCTCCCTCTTTCCCTCTCTCCCTCCTTCTTTTCTTTCCTTCATCCATCTCTCCCTTTTCTTCTTTCCGCCTCCCTCCTTTTCCCTCTCCGTCTCCCTCCCTCTCTTTTCCCTCCCTCTTTTTCCTTTCCTCCTTCCCTCTTTCTTCCTTCTCTCCCCTCTCTTCTTCCTCTCCCCTTTCCTGTCCCTTTTCCTCTCTCTCCCTTCCTCTCCTTCCTCTCCTTCCTTCCTTCCTTCCTTCCTTCCTTCCTTCCTTCCTTCCTTCCTTCCTTCCTTCCTTCCTCCTTCCCTCTCTCCCTTCTTGCTCTCCCTTCCCCTCTATCTCTTTCTTCCTTTTTTCTTCCTTCATCATTCCTATCATCTACCCATTCTTTCATTAATTTACCTAACAGTCATTAGGCATCGGCCCTATTCAAAGGTTTTGCTAGTAATGGGCTGCTAAGACCAGCCGGAGGTCGGATGAGTCCTAAGCAATAGTGCTGAAGCGAGAATCCCCAAATGGAGGTCATACCAAAGAACAGACCCCCTGCCTGTCATGAAAGCCCCCACCTATTGCATGTCTCCAAACTCAGTGGGTCTAGGGAAATTCATTTAGCAAACAGGACGAACAAGTTGCTAACTTAGACTCATGTGAGCTGAGTCCCCAGTAGCACTGACCAACTTCTGCAAAAAGAAAAAGATATTTTCTTCCCCCCAAGTCCTTTCAAGTTGGGATAGTTTAGATCCTGTCAGGGTTGCTTCAAATCTTGCCAATCTCTCTAGGTCTCAGTTTCCTCCTCTGTAAAATGAAGGGGGCTTCAAAAACATTCCTGGGGGCTTGGCAAGAAGAAATCTCTCCTTCCCCCAACCCTGTAGCCTCCCCTCCCCCACTCCTCCTCCTCTGCCCTCCCTTCAGGTCCCCCCTTCATCTTTTTCACCCCATCTCCCCTAGGGGCAGCCAGCCAGCAAGAATGGTCCCCTGGCAGCAATGATGAAGACGGATGTGTGATTGATTCTGCCCCCTCCCCCCCCCATGCCCTTCTGGCAGAAAATTAAAAGGCTATTTGTTAAAGGGTGAAAGTCCTCAGGTGCATCCTGGGGCTGGACAATTTGTCTCCATGAAAAGGATGCTATTATGAGAGAGGCTAGATGCAGGAGGAGGTGGGGGGCAGGCTGGGAGGAGGGAGGAGAGAAGGGGGAGAAAGGGACCCAGGGACTGAAGGGACAGAGAGGAAGGGGGGAAGAGGAGCAAGGGAGCGGGGAGGAGGCTGAAACAATGGAGAAAGTAAATAAATCACAGCCTGCCTGGGCCCATGGCTCCCGGCTAGAGGAGAAGAGGGAGGAGGGAGGGAGTGGGAGGCTACCCAGGCAGGGGTGAGACGACTCATGTGCGCCTTAGACAGAAGCCAATTCCCTTTTTATGAACCTTGTCATGGACCAGAAGGGTGTCACCCTCGAGCTGGGCTCTCTCCATTTGGAGGGTTGGTAAATGACCCTCTTTAAGAAACAAGCTTCCTTTATAGACCGACTGCGGGGGAGGAGAGAAGGGGGGTCCCCAGCCCAGCCCCCATCGTCCCCTTGGGGGTCATTAAGTGATTAGAAAGAAGGGGAGCGCCCAGGGAGCCGACATTCAGATGAGCGAATTCATCTATCACGGGGGCCCAAGCTATTATTTATTGTTTTCTAAAGGGTTGCATTACAAACCTCCTGGTTACTTCTCTCCTCCTCCCTCTGGCTTTCTTTGTGTGCTCTGGCCCCAGGAAGCTGGGCTGCTGGCTTAGTCTGTTCCCGGCAACCCCCTCCAGATAACATGGCCTCTTCTCCAAGGCAGAGTATTTCGTGTCCCTGATAGCCAAACCCTAGACCTTACACTCTTCTCTCTCTGGCCCTTCTCCTCAGAGACTTGAGCTTGGCCTACTCTCATTCCTTGCCCTCACTTTCACCAGGGGTTCCAATGGAGCTGAGCACCCATAAATGCCGCACACTCTTCTGCTGGGCACTGTTCCTCTAGCACTTCCTTATATGAGATGTAGGCTTGGAAAGACCATTAGAAATCATCTATTTCATTCCCTTCGTTGTATAGATGAGGAAACTGAGGCGTAGGGAAATGAAATGATTTAGGATCATGGGAGCATAAATTTAGGATAGGCAGAGACGATGGAGGTCGTCTAGCTCAACCCCAATGTTTTGCAGAGGACCCAAGATATAGAGACATCAAGTGATTTAATGTATTTAGGGTCCCACAGTAAGTACCTTCCTGATTCCAGGTTCATCACTCTTGCCACCATAACAGGCTAATTCTCAAGGTCCATTGGCCATGAATTTCGAAGAGAATCCAAGGACCTTTGCTTAGATCTCAGGCAAGTCAATTTACCTCTGGACTTCAGTCTCGTCATTTGTAAAGTCAGGGGGATTATAATTCTTTAACTGGAAGGGACCACAGAAGTGAGAATGTGGAACCAGAACAAGGAGGAAGAAGAGCTTTGACTGGATTTGATAGTAGACAATAGAGACAGGATGTCTATCCATAACTCTTTTAATCCACTGCATCTTGCTTCCTCATGTAGGAGAGGTGGTGGGTGGTGATGGGGAACTAGACTGACTTTAAAGTAAATGAAACTCTTTGATCATATGGGCTAGGGAGAGGAACTGTAGAGTGATTTCATTGGTATAAAGGACTGCCAGGTATGGGACTTCTTTTTCCAATGGTAGGTTGGCACCTTCTCCACAGTTGGAGAAGACTTGCCTAGAGCTTGTTCAACAATTTTCCTGTTATGGTGTGATTAAAAGAATCTCAATCCATCAAATAAATTAGGAGAGAAAAGGAAGAAAACCCTTTAAGGGGATTCTCTTGCCATCCCAATAGCTTGGATAAAGGGTTCTAAGGAGCAGTCAGGTCACTTCTCAAAACTTCATTTTCTCTGCTGGAACGAAGTTCAGAATAGCATTGGTCCCACCATTTTCTTCTCCACCTTTACAGTTTCATGGGGAATAAATAGTATGTTGCATTCAGGGTCCAGGAAGAGTTGGATTCATATTCTACCCCTAACACTAGCTATGTGACTCCTACTAGCAGCTCTCTGAACTCCAAATTCGCCATCTATAAAGTGGGCATCTATAGTCCTTAATTGTGAGGTAGAGTTGGTCAAATGGGATAAGGTACCTAAACTCCTTTGCAAACTTTAAAGCTATTGGGGAATACATTTATTAATATTATGTTCCTATGCTGTATACCTGAGTGGGGAGCTCATTAGACTTCGAATTGTTGGAGAGCAGAGACTAGATTTTGCCTTTCTTAGTATTCCAAGCTTTTAGCAAAGTGGCTGATACTTAATACGGATGGGTGAGATGGGGAAGAAGTCTGAATTTGTTTTGGGTGGATCAGATTTCTAGACATCTCTATCTGGCTTTCAAAGGATTCTACTCTCATTTAAGCTATTCAACTTGCTCTGCTCACTTTTTCCATCCCTCCTCCCTTCTGCAAAAAAAAAAATCTTGGCCTCAATTAGGCCATCTCCTCATGTCACGGACACAGAAATAGTAAATCTGGAGTAGTGATTAGAATACTGGTCATAGAGTTAGAAAGACCTGAATTTGTATCTTACCTCTCTAATTGTTCCTAGCTACTCAATTCACTTCATTTTTCTTGATCTCAGTTTCCTCATTTGTAAAATGAGGGAGGTTAGATTTTTATAATATTTAAAGCCAATTCTAATCTAATCCATGAGCCCAGAACTTCCCTCTCCAACCTCATTTGTCTTTGCAATAAGGAATGTCTACCTTTATCCGTTCTTCAAAACTTGCCCAAATTTTGCCTCTTCTATGTTTTTTGCTAAAGATGTTGAAAATATGAGCACAGTGCTTGGAACATGCTAAGCCCTTGAATGATTTGTTAACTCATTCATAGGATCATAGAATTAAAGCTAGAAAAAATAGTTGGGGTCCTTTAGTCCAACCTTCTCCCTTTAAAATTGAGAAAATGGAGACCCAGAGAGGTCATAATAATATTTGCTCTAACTTGTAGGTTTGTTGTGAGTAATGTGACTTACAAATCTTGAGGCTGTGTAGAAACAAATTATTCTTTTATGCTATTTATTTTTGCCTAAAATTTGCCCATCTCATATTTCTTTTGAGCTACTGCAATTCTGTTTTGCTTGTAGAACATAGTGTCTTCTTTGGTGTGGGCACACCTTGCTGGGAAGTCCTATGCAATATCTGGTACATGATGAACTCTATTTTTTTTTTTTTTGCAAGGCAATGGGGTTAAGTGGCCTGCCCAAGGCCACACAGCTAGGTATTTATTAAGTGGCTGAGGCAGGATTTGAATTTCTGACTCCAGGGCCAGTGATCTTTCCACTTCGCCATCTAGCCACCCCCACATGATGAACTCTTCAAAATGCTTTTTGAATGATTTGAAATAAAATTCTATTTCATTCCATTTTGATTTTAGAACTGAAAAATATATTAGAGTGGATAGAACATCAGACTCATCATCAAGAAGACCCACAGTTCTAATTCTGTCAAAAACATAGAGGGAGAAGGGTTAAATTCATCTGTAAAATTAAACAACTATCAGAATTTTTTTAAATGTCTCTCCCTCTTCTACTCCTCAATCTAAATCTTTGTAAATATAAAAAACCCCTCTCATTCATACTTAATAAGAATGACAGTGACTCTCTCCCTTAAGCCTCTTTCTATTTCCTGCGCCTATTTTAGACTCTAGAATAGCATCTGTGTCCTCTTACCTCCGATGGGACATCAGGGGAGTGCCAGCAGTCTGGAGGGCTTTGCCAGCGTGGACATCTGTGACTCTAATAGGAATGGGACGTCCATCGATTCTGCCTCTCTCTTCTCTCCCTCCCCCTCTCCAGTTCTTTCACACCCAGATATCTCAGGGGAAGGACTTCTGTTCACTCCTTCATATTTGAATCAGGTTGTCTGTAGAGACTGGGATCAAAAGTTAAACTCTAGCATCCCCAGACTCACACAGAATTGTAGCTCACATTGAATTCTTAGTTTCTATTGAGAAAGTTTGAACATAATTTTTTTTTTTTTAAGGATGAACTTAGTCTGGTATATGCAAACTTTAAAAAATATTGATAATTATGTTTCAATATTATTGATTTTCTTTGTGATCCTTTGAATTTTATGCATTTTTAAAGCATTATTCTGAGAAGGGATGCATAGATTTCACAAGACAATCAAAGGGGTTCAAGACCCACAAAAGGGTTAAGAAGGCTTTATCTAGCGTAAGACTGAGCAAATTGGAGTCTGACCCAAAGAAGGGCATGAGTCTATGTCATTTGAATATAGGCTGTAGAAACTGAGAATTTTGACCTAGAGAAGAGAAAGTTGGCATGATGTTTGGCATGGAGTATTTGAAAAGCTGTCAGGGGAGGAACTGTTAGGTATTTGACCCAGAGGGTAGAACCAAAGACAATGGGTAGAATCTTATTCTAGTATCATGAATGTAGAGGTAGAAGGTTTATCAGAGGCTACCAAGTCTCTTTTAAGATCACCTCCCATCTACTCTGTAGGTATTTTGGGTATACTAGTTGCTTACATGCCTTCTATTAAAACATAAACTCCTTGAGGATAAGGATATATATTTAAAATTCTTTTTATCCCCAGTTCTTATCAAGAAATCTTCACTTAGAATTATGGTATCCTCCTTGGGCATCTTCAGAATTAGACTTAGAATTACAGAGTTTGAAAATGACAAGGGCCTTCAGTGGCCATCCAGTCCATTTTATCTGTACAAAGACTTGGATGACCATCCATTGAGTATGGCATACTAGGGATTCCTTTTGGGAATGAGTTGGATTATATGGTCTTGAGGTTCTTTTTTTTTTTTTTTTTTTAAGGATTTTGCAAGGCAAATGAGGCCACACAGCTAGGTAATTATTAAGTGTCTGAGACCGGATTTGAACCCAGGTACTCCTGACTCCAGGGCCGGTGCTTTATCCACTATGCCACCTAGCCGCCCCTTGAGGTTCTTTTCAACTCTGAAATTCCTTAATTTACCAGAGGAAATGAACAAGACCAGGAAAAGATAGGGTTTGGTCTTCCTTGATGGGAAATGTTGCCACATGAATGAGATCATACCTACACCTGGTCTTGAATTCTCTCTCTGCTGTTTATATCATGAATACCCTTGGATTGTATACTTAGGGTTGTTGTGAGAATGGAATGAGAAAATGAATGAGCATGAAAGCACAGTGTCTGGCCTTTAGTAGGTACCTGATATTTTTTCCTTTTCTTTCTCCTGTCTTAGCTAAGTTACTATTCTTCAGTTTTCTCATCCATAAAATGATGATTTTTGAGATTCTTTCTAGCTCTAAATCTATGAGCCTATAATCATTGGTGGATAATATCCTCTTCATTCAAGGGAGCTGTCCTTGTGTCCCCACATTCCAAACTCAGCTCTCTCCAGGGAGGACAAAGAAGGATGCTCTTTGAGTGGAAGGAGAACCTTAGATCTCTTACTAACATTTTTTTTTTTGTGTGTGTGCTAAGGGCAAAAATGGGGTCATAGGAGAAAGTCACCTGAGTGTCTTTTAGGAGAGAAAACTCCTTCCAGGATATTATAAGATTTTGCTACTTGTACTTTTCCCATCTGTAAAATGAGGAAAATCATAATTTCTTCCTTCAAGGATTATTGTGAGGATAGAATGAGATATTATATGGAAAGTGATTTACCAACCTTAAAAGTCACCCTTCTGCCTCTCTCTTTCAGCCTAGGCTGCCACCTGGAATGGTTTAGTTGCTAATATAATTAGGATTCCCAAAGCAAGCATAGGTATTTAGGAGAAATCAGGCTTCCTTCCTGGGCTTTCCCTCCTCCTCTCCTCATTCCTGTTTGTTTGCTGTGGAATAAAATGGTCTCATATACAAATGACTTCTCTTGTTCCATTCTATTCTAGTTCCCTCAAGCTAGGAGAGAGCTGGGATTCAATCTAACAAGATTTTTTCTTATTTAAATTATAAGCTTAACCCCCAACAAGTATAAATATGACAGTATTCTGAGACATATAAAAGGTTGGATATGATACCTTGAAATTTTCAACATGATTTTTAACAAAACTCAGCTATGTGATAGACACAAAGGTACAAATGTGAAAGACATTTCCTTGTCCTCTGAGAGCTTACATTCTTATGGGATCCCCCTCCCACCTTCTGGCATCATTTCTTTTACAGGAGGACATGGACAAAGGTGGCATCTAAGAGACAGGAAAAGATGGATTTTGATCCTTGTTGCTGGGTGGATTCCCACATGGGTGAGACCATGAAGCACTCAGTCATGATAACTTTTTTTTTTTATCAACCCCATGGAGCCTGGTTCTTGCCTGGTAGTATGACCTTGGGGAAGTCACTATCTCTCAGTCTCAATTTTCCTCATCTGTATCAAGTTTATGATAAGAGAAAGAGCATAGTCTCTGTAGTCAGAAGAATTGAATTTAAATGATGCCTCTGATATGACTTTGGGTAAGTCACTTAATTTCTGTTTCTTTATCTGCAAAATGAGGGGGTTGAGTAACAATAAGAATTAAATAAATGCCTGTTAACTTGATTAGACTTCTGAGGTCCCTCTAAATTGATGATCTGTAGAGTAGGTGCGTGTGTGGAATTCTCCTTCTTTTATTCTTGCACAGAGCTTGGATGAAATGATGGATGTGAGAATATCTTGTAATCAGTAAAGGGACAGCCAGGATTGTTATTATTCTCTCTCTAATTGTTTGCAGCCTTTGAATCTTGCTTGTCTCCCTAGTTAGTCCAGACACTTTCTAAAGGCAGTAGCTGTGTCATGAACTTCTCCCAAAGCACCCCCTCCCACCTCCATCCAAGAGCCCATCACACCAAGTCAGAAGAGGTGTTCAAGGAAGAGAAAAAAGTGGGGAAAGTTCTCTCCCCAGCCCATTCTATGACTTAGCACTTCTGATGATTTATGAGTAGGAGATATACCCTGACCTAGCCAACTAGCAACACAGAGCATTCATGGAGCTTTAGACATTCAGGAAGGAATGAGGAGACCTCTCTGGAATACCAACAAGCCCTGGGACCCACCAATAACTAACAGTGACTTAGTCTAGAGAGACTCTGCACCAGACCAGAAGGACTCACCATTCATTCCCCATGAGTCCAATTCAAAGGAGATAAAGACTATAAAGCATTTTATAAATGATAAAATGATAGAGAAATATTGTCTATTGCTAAAATTATTTTATTCTGAGCCTTCAATCCAAGGGTCATAGATTTGGAACTGGAGGGATCGCAGAGGCCATCAAGTTCAACCCCTTCATTTTATAAATGAGGAAATGGAGACTCAGAGAGATTGAGTGATTTACCCGAGGTGACAGAGGCTAGATTTTAACCCAGGTCCTCTGACTGTCCTAAGACATTGCACTTAGATGCCTTTCCAAACCACAGGGACATAGATCCTCAGAGACAGATGGGTTCCCGGCAATTCACAGGATTGTGAAAGGACCTTAGAAGACACTGAGTCCATTTTTCATTTGAGGCAAGATTTGAACCTAGATCCTTCTGATCATCAATCTATATATAACTCTAGCCAGTATGTTGCCTAGTCACCTTCCGTACAAAAAAACTGTACAAAAAACCTTTCCCTGAAGTATTCAGTAAATGATCATCTTGCCTTTTTTCTGAAGATCCCAGTGAAGGGGTAACTATGCCAAAACATCCCACTGTTCTTGGTTCTGCCCTTGGAAGCAAAGTGGAATAGATCTCAATCATTCTCATATGATAGTCCTTCAGATACTTCAAGATCATTTTTAATGCCATGATCTTTCCAGGAAAATGGGCCTTAGTATATGACAGAAGATTCCTTTGTCATACCTAATTTAGTTCTCTCATTTTATAGATAAACTGAGGCTAGAGAATAAAATGATTTGCCCCAGCTCACATAGTTAGCAAGTTGCAGAGCTGGAGATTCAAACTCAAGTCCTCTCCATCTCCCAAGTCCTCTGTTTCTTCTGCTGCGCCGCACTGTAGCTTTTCATGAAAAGTCCAGTATCAAAACTATTAATGGCAGTGGAGGACTGGTTTACCCATTCCCAAACTTCTCCTTCCCCAGAATACAGCTCAGGTTATGTCTCCCAGAACCAAAGAAGGATGTGGATTCCTTTTCTTACCAAAGATCTTCTTCTCAATTCCCCCATCAATTTAACTCAATAAGCATTTATTAAACTATTAAGAGCTGGACATTGTACTAGATGTGGGGAATACACAGTGATAAATCTGACACCCTTAGGGAGCTAGTTCTCTAAAATGCCCATTAGATTTTGAGACCCACTTTCAGTGATCTCAGAGACAATGTGGTTCCATTGTTCATTTGGAGCTTTCTATGTTGGGGCATATTGTAAACTTCAAGGAAATTTGGACACTGTCCTCTGCAAAGGATGGTCATTTCTGACTCTGACCCTACTTCTATGGTAAGTATAAGTCACTCAGGACATAATTACGAAATCTTTTTGTGAAAATTAATTGAGTTGGATTACCTAAAACCGAACACTTGGATAAGGAATTAAAACCAAGAATGTCACAGAGCTGGGAGGCTCTAAAGACCAGAGAATATTAGAGTTGGAAGGGATCTTAGAACAGAACATGGCAGAACTGGGAAAGACCTTTGAACAAGGAATGTTAGAATTGGGAGGGGTCTTAGAACAGGGAATGTCAGAGCTGAAAGGGGCCTTAGAACAGGGAATGTCAGAGCTGAAAGGGGCCTTAGAACAGGGAATGTCAGAGCTGGGAGGGACTTTAAAGACCATATAGTCCACTTTTTAATTTTATGAATGAAGAAGCCACTTTAGAGGTGTTCCATATCTGATTGTCTTATACTGAGATATTTTAAATATGTTCACTCTGATCCAATGTTTCACAAAGGAATGGGGGGCGGGGTAGGGAATTCCAAAGCATTCTATTAAAACATTTAAAATCCAGTGGGATTTTAAAATGAAAGAAGAGGAGGAGACCCTTGGGACAAATGTCCCTCCCCTCTCCCTCCTTTCCTTCCTTCCTTCCTTCCTTCCTTCCTTCTCCTCCATCTTCTTTCTTCATTTTTCTTCCCAGCAGAACTGGGGAGTTTGTTACTGTTTTCTTGGATTCTCCATTTTTGCTTGGCTCTGAACTCCCTCTAAAGCTTTGAAGACAAGGGAGTCATCTTCAAGGGTCTCCCTAGTCAAGTGACTCTTTCCCCCAAAAACCCAGATTCTTCTTCCAAGGTTCCCTAAACCCAAGCACTGGAGTCTGCCACCTCCCTGACTGACTGAACTGAGTTCTATCGTCTAGGCCACAGGAGCGTCTCTCTCTCTCTCTCTCTCTCTCTACCCTTGGGACAAATGTCTCATTCCCCCGGGTGTCAAGGGGAGAATTAATCACCCGGGGGATATCAGTCAGCATGCTGACTTGGCAATGGGAAGACAAAGAGAAATAGGGTGTCACAGGGATTGGCTCCCTCCCCCATTAAGGGGAGGAAAAATGCTTGCTTTGCAATTCCAAATGGGCAATGTTCGCCCTACATTTCCAGGGTCCCTCGCCTCTGGAATTGGCTGCTGCCACTGACCTCCAGCCTTCCCTTCTCTCCCCTACAGGGCTGTCTGTCCCTTTGGCAATGGGCTTTTCAGGGGACCCTCAAGGCAGGCGACTGGGTATTCCTTGCAGTCTCCCAAGCTGGCCTCCTCTTCCTGACACAAGTCACAGGAGCTTGGACTCAGTGGAAAACCGAAGGGGATTGGCTAAGGAATCCTAGAAGTTCTTTCCCAAGTGAGTCTTTTATGTTCTAAGCTCCTTGGAGAGTTGGGATTATTTCAGTCTTTGTACTTGTATTACCAGCACCTTCGCACTGGGCTTTGAACATAGCAGGCAGGTCAGAAAGGTTTCATCATGTTGGAAAGATACGTGGCCTTCAAAATCCTAGGATTCAAATGAATGCCAATAGTTCTCACACACATATGGAACATACACACACACAAGCAAGGACATAAGCACATCTGATAGGATCCCAAGTACAGAACTACATAAGGAAATAGGCCTGAGAGCTGACATGACTTAAGATTGGATTCAAACCCAGATCCTTCTCTGACTAGAGCCAGAGTCTGAGCTCCCAGCTCATTCTCTTGTCTGGAATGCTCTCAGCTTCTCCTAGCTCTTCTCTCTGCCCATCTGTACTTCTTCCTTCCTTCAAAGCCTTGATGAAAATGGGACTCTTTTTAGATGCTTTCCTGAATATACTGTCCTCCATTCATTCCAGGACACTCTCTCTCTCTGTCTCTCTCACTATCTTTCTCTGTCTCTCTGTCTCTCTCTCTCTGTCTCTCCCTTCCTTCCTTCCTCCCCTCTCCCTCCTTTCCTTCCTTCCTTCCTTCCTTCCTTCCTTCCTTCCTTCCTTCCTTCCTTCCTTCCTTCCTTCCTTCCTTCCTTCCTCCCTTCCTCCCTCCCTCCCTCCCTCCCTCCCTCCCTCCCTCCCTTCCTTCCTTCCTTCCTTCCTTCCTTCCTTCCTTCCTCCCTCCCTCCCTCCCTCCCTCCCTCCCTTCCTTCCTTCCTTCCTTCCTTCCTTCCTTCCTTCCTTCCTTCCTCCCTCCCTCCCTCCCTCCCTCCCTTCCTTCCTTCCTTCCTTCCTTCCTTCCTTCTCCTCCTTCCTCCTCCTCCTCTTCTTCTTCTCCTCCTCTTCTTCTTCTTCTTTTCTTCTTCTTCTTCTTCTTCTTCTTCTTCTTCTTCTTCTTCTTCTTCTTCTCTCTCTCTCTCTCTCTGTCAGCTAGCTTCCTCTCTCTAACCCTTTAGATGGAGTGAATGTAGTCTAGGGAGGAGATACATGAGAGGTGGATTTAAATGCTGTCACTAACATTACTTGGCTGGGCAGAATTGGGTAAGTCATTTGACTCATCTGAGAATTTTCTTATTTTTAGAATGAAAGTATTGGAATAGATGAGCTCTGGATTTTTTCTTAGTTCTTATATTCTAAGTCAATAGGACCCTGCCACCTCTGATACTTGATGTTCATTCAGTCACTAAGTATTCTATAAGTAAAGCTCTGTCCTAATTACTGAGGGAAATGCAATGTTCGGAACACTGTCCCTGGATTTATGGAGTTTATAATCTAGTCCCAAGTTTCTTTCATGTTCTGACATTGTATGTTCTAAGACTTCCCCAATTCTGACACCCCATATCCTTCCCAGCTTGGACATTCTGTCAACTTGTACATTCCCTGATCTAAGGATCTCAACTTTTCTTTCTTTCCTTTTCTTAATTTTTAAATTTGGTTTTGGTGGGAAACTGGTGTTAAGGGATTTGCCAAAATCACACAACTAGTGAGTATCAAATGTATGAGACCCAACTTGAACTCAGATCTCCTGACTCCAGGACAGGTGCTCTATCCACTGCATCACCTAGCCGCCCCCAATCTCAGCTTTGACATCCTATTTAGGATCAAGGGACTTCAGAAATATCTTCACCCCTAAGGCCCAGAGAGGTGTGTTCAAGGTTACACAGGTAAACATGGAAGGCCCCTAGGTTCCAAATCCAGAAATCTTTTCACTATTTTCTATCACTCTGAACTATGTTTCCAGGTCCCTCCCAGTTCTTGCATTATATATATTTTAAGGCCCCTCTCAACTCTTATGTTCTTTTCTTCTAATTTTGTTTTTTATTTAAGTCAGTGGGGTTAAGTGACTTGCCCAAGGTCACACAACTAGGCAATTAAATGTCTGAGGTCAGGTTTGAATTCAGGTCCTCCTTATTCCAGGGCTGGTGCCCTATCCACTGCGCCACTCTTAATATCCCTTGCAACTCTGTGATTCTGGATCCTAAAGTTCCTTTCTCTTCAGAAGTTACAGAATCTAAATTCTTTACCTGCTCTGACTTTCACTCTCATTCTCCTTTACTTTTTAGATTCGAATGGAACCATGCTGTTTTACATTTGTTTATTTGTTCCTTTACAAAAGCTCTGATGTCTTTTATTTGTAATTGGTTTTTCCTACACAGATTTTCCTTATAATGATTGTAAACTCCTTGAGGGCAGCGACTAAGTTGTTTTGGTAATGTTTCCATCGGAATCTCAGACCCTAATCTCCCTCTTCTATGTTTCTGGGTATTCCTTCCTGGCCAGTTCAGTAGTGTTAGTCCAAGGCCAAGTGAAATGATCCTTCAGCAGCCGTGTCTGCCCTGGGAAGGAAAGGGAAAGGGGAGGTAGGAGCCAGTGAGCATCTGCTCAACAAAAGAGGATTTCTCCAGTGAAGGAACCCAGCTAGGGGCCGAGGGGGGTGGGAGTAGACAAAGAGAGACTGGGGCGGAGAGCTATGCAGCTCAACCTCCGTCTACAGGTGATAAGATTGATGGGCCTGGGGAGAGAAGCTGGCTGAGTGATAGATAATTTCAAATCAGCGGTAAACACAGGCTGTGGGGACTCATTGCTTTTCTAACTGGTGTGACACCAAGGCGGAGGGGAGATGTGCCAACAGATTAGGCCTTGAGAGAGGGCCGACTAGGGGACCTTTGGGAGATGACGTACACTTTCCCAGAGGAGTGGCCAAGAACTTGAGGGAAGAAGAGAAAGAAGTGAAGGGGCTGTGAAAAGGGGGGAAGGGTACCAACATATGGGAAGATACAGGGTTTCTTTGTGGTTCGGGACTCCTATTATTTTTTTGTCCTTCACTAATTCATTGCAAAGGGATAGGACTATGGTTAGGACTTGACAACGAGAATTTAAGAGAATCGAGTTGTTTAGTATAAGCAAAACAGCCTTAGGGTTTGGAATCAGAGGACCTCCATCCACAGTTCATCTCTGATGCTGGGTGACCTTAGTCAAGTCACCGAAACTTAACCTCTTTGAACCTTAGTTTCATTCCCTGGGAAATGAGAAGATCGGACCCAATGGTTTCTGAGGTCCTATTAGCTCTAGGTCTTCAATCCTACAGGCTGGGATTCAATTCTGTTTTTTTTCTTTTTCTTTTTCTTTTTAGTTTTTGCTAGGCAATGGGTCCTCAGACATTTACCTTGCCCAAGGTCACACAGCTAGGTAAATGTCTGAGTTCGAATTTGACCTCAGGTCCTCCTGACTCCAGGGCCGGCGCTCTATTCACTGCACCACCTAGCTGCCCCCCAGTTCTGCTTTTGATGACCATTTTCTATGTGACCTTGGATCTCTCTGGTTCTCATCTTCATCCCCTGTAAAATGGGGGAATTGAACTTATCGGCTGTTGTGATTCCTTCCAATTCTAGGGCCACATCCAATCTTTCTCAACTTCAGGCAGTTCTTGGAGTTCCCTCTCTGGGCTAGGGATGGAGGTAGCTCTCTGAAACTAAGAAAGATTGGCAAGCACAATTGGGCCCCTGAGACTCTCTCTTCCCCCTCTACAAACTTCATCTAAGTTAGGAGACAAAACCCAACCTAGGGAAACCAATATAGCTCACTTTTGAGTGGTATCTTGAGGCTTTTCCTGTGAGGCAAATTCCTTCATTTCTCTCCGAACTCACCTCTTGACAACCTCCTATAAGCTCTAAGGGCCCTTCCAGCTGTGACATTTCTTATTCTAAGGTGCCCTCCCAGCTTTGACCTTTTCTGTTTTAACATCCTTCCCAGTTCTGATAGCCCCCGTTCTAAGGCCCCTTCCAGATCTTACCTTCTCTGTTCTAAGGCCCCTCCTCCTAGCTCTACCTTCCATATCATGGATTTCTTTCTATTAGGATGTATGCTCTTTGGGGGCAGGAACTGTCATACTTTTTTTGCATATAGGTGTATTCTCAGAACTTTCCAAAGTGCCTGGCACTTTGAGTAATAAATGCAAACTGATTTGACTTTATTTAAAACATGTCTCCACTGTGCAGATGAGACTCCCAGAAGTTGTGGTCCCAGTTCTAATCTCTATCCACTAGTTAACACTTTCAACAAACAGGATAGGAAAAGACATATGGCACCATTGTGCCTGCCCTTAGAGGAGAGAGTTGAAGAATCATAGGATTTAGAAGTGGAAGGAATCCTAAAGATAATTTTGTCTATTGTCTGTTCCTCTAATTGAACAGATAACTCTATTTCCCCAATATTGCACAAGTAATAGAGTAGAGATTTGAACTCAGATCTCCAAGTTCAGTGCTCTTTCCCTTGCTTCATGGATTGAAACTGTGGGGAAGAAGTGGGAGTCAGGTGAAAGCCTGAAAGATGGGTAGATAAAAAAGACAAAGAGAAGACATTCCAAATCCAGAGAACAGTACCAGGAAAGTATCAGAAGCAGGACTGGATGATGGGTTAAGAAGTGCCACAGTTTAGGAAGAACTTGGTGGAGCTGGATCTGTCCAGGATTATGTGGGGATGAGACCATAAGAAGGGACTGCCTGGAAGGGAGAAATCTTGGGAGTGGAGGGAGTTGTGTTAATTGCCTTCAAGAATTTGAAAGGTGGAAGAAGGAGAGATTTGATCTGCTTGGCCACAATGGGAGCAAGGGATAGAAGTTTCACAGAGGTAGTGTAAGTCTTGATATAAAGAGCACCCTATAAACAAAAGGTAGTGGATTTTTTTCTTACTTGTCTATAATGGAAGGCTGGTTGTTGGGTTTGTTGTTGAGTGTAGTATAGTGAGTGGAGTGCTGAACTTGCAATCAGGAAGACTTGGGTTCAAATCTACCATGGAAGATGTTAATTGGGTGATGCTAGGCAAATCACTTAACTTTTCTGTCTCAGTTTCTCCATCTATTAAATGAAGGGTATGGACTATCTGTCTTTTGAGATCCTTTGCAATTTTCAGTCTATAATCTTACAATGCTGGGTTAGTTGGATGGTTTAAACTACATGGCTTCTACGATCCACTTTAACTTTGAAATTTGGTGATTCTGGGACTGAAGCATGTTAGTGAGCCAGGGAGAAGGTTGGCTTGTAAAGTAAAGCTTTCTCCCTCTAAAAAAATAAATCATGTGGTTCTATTTGGGACATTATTGTCTGGAGGTAAGGAAGGGACTAGATGTTTCTTCTAGTCCGAGAATTCATCAGCAAACTAAATATCACGACTTAGAATGGTGCTGTTTCAAATCAGGTAATCCCAGAGAGATTCTTGGTGATTAAACTCAGAAGTTAAGGAGTGGTGGGGAAGGGAAATTGAACTGAAGCCTCACCATTTCATCACATTCTCCATTTTCTTATGAAGACAAAATAAGATCTCTTGAGACATGAAGGTTTGAATGAAGCGGTAGTGTCTAGGAAACAGCAATACAATTCAAATTGATTTGATTTGACTATGTCACTGCTTTGCTCACAATACTGATGTGACTTCCTATTGCCTCAAAGATAAAATGTAAACTCCTCATCCTTCTCTCTACTCAGTTCAATAGCTGGCTCCAAATCATCTCTTCACCCCTTATATTACTCCCTTCATGAGCTCCATGTTCAGTCACACTGGATCACGTGTTTGTCCTTGAACCTCTCATGCCATATATTCTACTGTGCATTTGTATTAGTTATCCCCCTTGCTTTACATACATTGCTGCCTTATTTTGACTTTTGGAATACTCATTCTTGTTCAAGGTTCAGTTCAGATGCTAACTTCTCCTTCTCTGATCTCTGCAATTATCAATATCTTCCTTCTATTCCTAAAAGATTAGGTTTGGTTCTCTCCTTTGCTTTCCTCATGTTCCATTCAGTACTATTATCTTTGTGTGCCTCTAGTGGAATGTAAACTCACTGAGGACAAGGACCATTTCATTTTTGTACCCCTAGTTTATAGCACATAATATATAATTAATTGTGAACAAATATTCAATTTTATTGTGTACCCTTGTTTGACCAGCCCTTTGCTAAGTGCTAAGGGATGAGTACATGTGTGTGTAGGCATGTGTGTATGTATGTGTGTGTTTAGGCAGAAATAGGAGACTTAGTTTCAAAGTCTCCATAAATACAGTCTAGTCTATTTCCACCAATAAGACTAACATGATTGAAATAATTAGAGAATACTATGAATAGGTTTACAAAGTGCTTTTCTCACAATTATATTTGACATAGGTTGTATAGTTATTTCCATTTTATTGATAAGGAAAATGAAGCTTAGAGCAATTAGATGACTTGTCCAGGGTTATCCAACTGGAATGAATGGTCTGGTCTTCATAATTCTAAGCCTTTACTACCTGCATGACTTCCTATAGACAAATTTACCTCTCTGGATCTGTTTCCTCATTTGAAAACTGAGAGTAGCCCTCAATTTATGGTCCTGTGCTCTTTTTATGAATACCCAGTGACCAGCTGTATGATACAGACAGCCAGTATTTGGGCAGTAAAGAAAGTCCAGTGTGAGCAGTAGATTTTTGTTAGAGCTATCCCTTCCCTATCCTTGTCCTAAATTGCAGCAGTCACTAGCTGCCTCTGGGTGACCCCATTGAATGCAGGACATCTTAGGTGACCACCAGTCTTGTTTAGTCTTCAGAAGTCCTGTGAGTGCAAGAAAAGAGATTCAGAGACTGAAGAAGAGAGAACAGAGAACCCATTTCCTCTCAAAACCTTCCATCAGGGCTTCAGTCACAATGCCCTCATGATGTCCTTGACCCTTTGCCAGTGGGGGTCACCATCTCATCTGTATTGCTCCCTACAGAAAGCCACAGACAGCTCCCCATGCATCACCCTAGTGGGCAGTCATGCTGGAACTGCCTTGTCATTTCCATTCATCTCTCCCCAACCGTTCCCTGTCACAGGTCTCACCAGAGACTGGTGAAAAGAGGGGGGAGGTGTGTGTGTGTGTGTGTGTGTGTGTGTGTGTGTGTGTGTGTGTGTGTGAGAGAGAGAGAGAGAGAGAGAGAGAGAGAGAGACAGAGAGAGAAAGAGAGAGAGAAAGACAAAGACAGAGAGAAAGAGAGAAAGACAGAGAGAGAGTTTGTGCTGAGAGAGAAGATATGGGGGATGAGGAAGGAAAAGAGGAGAGGCAGAAAGGGAATGAAGTAGGAGAGAATGACACTGAGGGAGGAGTGAAGAAAAATAATATAGATATGAAGAGAAGAGGAAACAAAAAGAGAAGAGTGAAGAGTGAGGAGAGAGAAATCAGGAGAGGAAAAGGAGTGGAAGAAGGAGGATGAGAGAAAGGCAGAATGAAGAGAGAGGAAAGAAAGTTAGGAAACAGGGAAGGGATGAGAGAAAATGAAGTGAATAAAGGGGAAGGAAAGAAAGAAATAGGAGAAGAAAGAGAAAGGGCTAAAGGATATAGAAAGAAGAATAAAACCGGAGAAAAGAGAGAGGAGTGGTAGAAAGAAAGAGGGAAAGAAGGAATAGAGAGATATGGGGAAAAGGAAAGAAAAAATGGAGAGACAGGAAATAAGAAAAAAAGGAGGCAGGAGAGGGGAGATTGATGTAAAAGAGAGAGACAGAAAGGAACAGGGTGTTTCCACAAAAGCATGAAATGGGACATTAGAACTGAAGGGCAGTGGAGGTAGCAATCTCATTAGAAAGGGAAGAGGAGAGAGCCTAGAGCAGGGAGAGGCTGAAACGAGAGACAATCAAGGTTGGGATAGGAGGGAGGTGGGGCTGGAGGCTGGCCAGTGCCTTTGTTTGTTTACTCAAACACAGTGGTCTCTCCAGATCCCAAATCTTACTCTTCCTTTGAGACTAACTCAATAGCTACTTTCTCTGCTGTGGTGACAAAGGAGGTGGGGATGTAAAGATGAGGGAGTTGGGGGGTGAGGTGGAGAAGAGGAGTTTCCCAGATCCCTAAGAGAAGAATTTGGGTCTGAATGTTCTGATTCTGCCAGGTCTCACCAGTCTCAGCCCCGTAGCCTGAAAGTCCTTAAGGAGTGGACCAAGGACCAGTCTCCTCTTTCACATGGAGAGCCTGGACTTTTGGTCAGGACTGAGCCAGATCAAAATGGGTTCTTGGATCCACTTGGGGTGGGCTGATCCACTTCTCTCACTTTAGAACTCTTCCTCCCCTCCCCCAACAACCAGCTTCCAGGCCAGAGCTTGTCCGTCTTCTCAGTCAGCTCCTTTCCTATCTGTACTGTCCTTGGAGTCATAAATCTAGATGGAAGGGATCTCCAAAGGTGAACCCCCTCATTTGACAGAGGAGGAAATCGATTCCTAGAGAGTGAGTGAGTGAGTGACTTTCCCAAGGTCACCCAGGTAGTGACCACTAGAGGCAGATTTAAACCCAGGTTCTCTGATTCCAGAGCAACTGTTCTTCCCACTGTAAGAGCCTTCCCCTCCTTCTCCCTCCTAATTGTGAGACCATCCACTTGTAGAGAGGGCAGTTTTTATTTGGGTGCAGATTTTCCTCCTCAGAGCTAGGTGAACCAGTCTGACCCTTTCATTGAAGATGGGAGTAATCTGAGGCTTATCGAGAAGTGACTTAATTATACATCAAAGGTCAGAAGGATAGAATCAAGAACTGAAAAGCAGCTCCCCTAAAGGTTGCCAGAGTCTGTGTGTGACAGAGTAGAATCTCCTGGTGATCAAATGAATATCCATCTAGCATTGTCTCTAATGATGATAAAATTTGAGAGGTTTCTCAATCCATCCATCCATCCATCCATCCATCCATCCATCCATCCATTAGTACTGAATGCTTCTCTTTCACTGAATTTGGGGCCAGGAAGACAAAGATAATCAATCCTGTATTCATTAAGCAGTCACTGAACTTATTGCCAGGAGCTATAGATTAAAAACAAAACAATCCTCATTTTCAAGGATCTTACATAGAATCAAAGGAAACATTTGCCCATGTAAATATATACCAAATACATATAGAGGAAAGATGAGATAACTTCAGGAAATGGGGAGGCATTTAGCATCTGGGAAGGGGAAGGGGTTCACTTCATGGAGGAGGTGACTTGTGCTGAGCCTTGATGAAAGTTAGGGATTCTAAGAAGTGGGAGCAAATGTAGAGTTCATTCCAGGCTTGAGAGAGAAGCCTGTCCTAAGGCATGAGTCGAGAGATGGGATGTTGTGTGTGACTAATAGCAAGGAGCTCAGTTTGGATGGATTGTAGAGGGCAGGAAGAGAAATAATGTGTGTAATAAGTCTTAAAAGGTATAGGCTGGAGCCAGATGGTGAAGGCCTTAAATGACAAACACAAGAGTTTGTATTTGATTCCAGAGACCAGAAGAGTGATGTAAGGTTCCCTTTGGCAGCTGGGTGGAGGATGGATTGGAGAGGGGAGAAAATGGAGGCAGGAAGACCAATTAGAAGGTTATTACAATAGTCCATGGGAGAGGTGATGAGGGTCTGGACAAGGACGGTGGTCATGGGAATGGAGAGAAGAGAGTGATGTGGCACTTTGGCAACTGATTGGATGGGTTTTCCAACCAGTGCATAGGATAAGACTTCAGTACTGCAGAAACGTTTGTATTTTATCCCTATGACTCTTTCTTTCACTAACCTCAGATCTGAATCTCTCTCTGTCTTAGTAGAGCATATTCATAATTTCTGGGGCCAAGAAAAAAACTAATCTGCTATGGAGCTTCTAGGAATTTATCATTCTAGGAATTGGGGGTCTGACTCACAGTCCTTTTTGGATCCATACTCATTTTCTCTTGGTAGAACTCAGTCAGTCAAATGGGATTTATTAATCATCTAACTGTAAAATGATGGGAAGACAACAAAAGTGGAAAGAGCATCACTGCCTTTAAGGATCTCATAGTCTAATAGAGGAGACGAAATGTAAACATCTCTCTCTCTGTATATATATATATATATACATATATATATTACACACACAAATACATACATATATCTATATCTTTATATCTATCTATCTCTCCCCCTCTCTTTCTCCTTTTCTCTCCTTTCCCTCTCTCTCATCTATCTCCCACTCTCCCCTCTCCTTCCTTCCTTCCTTCATCCCTTCCTCCCTCCCTCCCTCCCTTCCTTCCTTCCTTCCTTCCTTCCTTCCTTCCTTCCTTCCTTCCTTCCTTCCTTCCTTCCTTCCTTCCTCTCTTATTATCTTTCTCTCTGTCTCTCAGTTTGGGTTGTCTTTCAACTTTGTCAGAGGAAGTAGGCATGGTCTTGTTTGGGGGCAGGAGGATTCACTAACTGACCTTTCAAGCACAGTTTTCATAGAGATCCCCGTGAATCCTGGGCCTTTCCCTCTCCTGCAATCTGGTGACTTTGATGTGACTCTACCCTTAATCTCCGGGCTCAATGAACTCCAAATAACAGAAAGGGGTGAGTAGTAAGTTCCAGGGGTGAAACTGGCATTCCTCCACAACATGGTGGCCTAGGCTGCTGGCTTGTACAGCTTAGGCATGTTGGCACATAGCTTAGTGTAGAAAATACATCTCTTTTGTCTCTTCTATGGGTATCCTGGGGAGAGACAAAGGACCTGGAGACCTCAGCTTTGCTTCTGCTCTTCACCCAGCCCTGGTCTGGCACCTGGCCAGTGGAGAACATTCCTGGAGACAAGGGTTTCCTGGTTTTGCAGAGGGTTGTATTTGTTCCGTCTCTAGGAGGCCTCCCTAGGCAGGAAAACATGTCAGAATAATGCCAAAGGTTAGGTGCAGCATTTGGTGGTATACAAATAAATGGTGGCCCAGCTCTTCTCCTAAGAGCTCCTTGGTCAGCAGATCTTCTCAAATCCATGGACTCAGTGATGGAATCTCTGTCCAAGTTTAGCAACACACAGCCTCTATGGATTAGCAGGTCCATATTACAGAAGAGTTTGGAATCAAATCCTGATACTGGGCTTCTACTTGCATGACCTTGGGAAAGTAATGTCCTTTGGCCTCATTTTCTACCCCTGTAAAATGAGATATTAGACACCAAGCTCTGTATGTATCATCTTTAATGCTTGTTAACAACTCGAAAAGTGCCAAGCATCATGTTTTGTGTTAGGGATGCATCTACACATTCAAGACCTAAGGGAATTCCTCCTTCCTTCCTTCCTTCCTTCCTTCCTTCCTTCCTTCCTTCCTTTCTTTCTTTCTTTCTTTCTTTCTTTCTTTCTTTCTTTCTTTCTTTCTTTCTTTCTTTCTTCCTTATTTAAGGCAATGGAGTTAAGTGACTTGCCCAAAGTCATACAACTAGGCAACTATTAAGTATCTGAGGGCAGATTTGAACTCAGGTCCTTCTGACTCCAGGGCTGGTGCTCTATCCACTGGGCCACCTAGCTGCCCAGTAAATATGTTATAATAGATTTACTGTAATATAACAATCATATAACAATATATTTATAACAGATAGAGTGTTATATAATTGTTATATATCACACACATGCCATATGGCATATGATATAGTTATATATTATCCCATATACATTTTATTATATTATATATTATAGACTTACTGGCCCAGAGTTCCCTAAGGTTCAGAGAAGGTAAGGGACTAATTCATTCATATCATAAATGTGAGAGGTTGGTAGTTAGGTGGTGCAGAGCATGGGTCCTGTAGTCAGGAGGACCTGAGTTCAAATCCAGCCTCAGACACTTAATAATCACCTAGTTGTGTGACCTTGGGCAAGTCACTTAACCTCATTGCCTTGCAAAAAAAAGTGAGATGTTGGATTTGAATGCAGGCTCTTATCTTAAACTTGTCACTCATCTTTTCTCCTAAACTCACTCTTTGCCCTAACTTCCCTATTTTGGTTGAGGGCTCCCCCAACCTTCTAGACCACAAGGTTCCCAAGCTGGGAGTCATCCTTAACTCTTCCTACTCCATCACTGCTTGTGTCTAATCAATTATCAAGTCACCAATTCTACATTTCTCCCAATCATTCCTTTTTCTTTACTCTCCTGGAAACTATCCTGGTTTGGGTCCTCAGGATCTCTTTCTGGACTATTGCAAAAATCTCCAGTCTGTATTCTCTCCACTGCATCTTTGATAAAGCTGCGAAATGGGTATTAACAAAGCATGCTGGAAACAAACATTTATTAAGCACCCGGTGTATACTGGAAACAAGCATCTATCAGGTAACCAGTATGTGCTGGAAACAATTATTAAGCACTAGTATGTACTGGAAACAATTATTTATCAAGCATCTTAGTGTGTGCTAGGAAACAAGCATCTACTGGGCACCAAGAATGTGCTGGAAACAAGCATTTATAAGGCACCTAGTGTGTGCTGGCTATTTATTAAGCACCTAGTGTGTGCTAGAAACAAGCATCTCTTAAGCACCTAATGTATACTGGTTATTTATTAAGCTCCTAGTATATGCTGGAAACAAGCATTTAACAGGCACTTAGTATGTGCTGGTTATTTATTAAGCACCTAATGTGTGCTAGAAACATTTATTAAGCACTTCCTGTATTCCAGGTACTTTGCAGAGCTCTTTATCTCATTTAATTCTCACCACTCTGAGAGTTAGGTACTATTATTATCCTCACTTTGCAGTTCAGGATACAGGCAGATAGCAGTGAAATGACTTGCCCAGGATCATACAGCTAGCTAAATATGAGGTAGGAATTGAATGACCTTCTTCATGATATAGAAAATAGCAAAAATAATAGCCTGATATATTGCTAGCTAATATTTTTTTTTTAGGTTTTTGAAGGCAAATAGGGTTAAGTGGCTTGCCCAAGGCCACACAGCTAGGTAATTATTAAATGTCTGAGGCTGGATTTGAACTCAGGTCCTGCTGATTCCAGGGCTGGTGCTCTATCCACTGTGCCACCTAGCCGCCCCCTAATATTTTTATAGTATTTACTATATGCTGATTATCTCACCTGATCTCACAACAACATTGGGAATTGGTGCTATTATTATCTCCCCTCATTTTACAAGTGAGGAAACTGAGACAAATAGAGATTAAGTGACTTGCTCAAAGTTACACAGCCAGATAAGCCTAAAACAGAATTTGAACTCAGTTTTATCCTAAATCTAATCCCAGTTCTCTCTCTGCTGAGCCATCTGGTTGTGTGATGGCAGAGGGAGTCCTCTTAGAAATCTAGAGGGCTGAATTCTAGTCTCAGGTATAATCAATCTATAAGTCCATCAACAAGCATCTAATAAGGGTCAGATGCTGATCCAGGTGATAAGAATACAAAACCAAAAATGAAATTCCTGCTCACAGATTCCACCAGGGAGAGGCATGTACATATTTAAATATATACATCCTATGAACAAAATAAATACAGGGTTAATGGGAGGGGGAGAGGCACTGGCAGATGGGATTATCAAGGAAGACCCCAGATGAGAGCAAATGATATAATATTGGAAAAGTACTTAATATAGTTCCTGATACACAGTTGACACTTAATAAGTACCTGTTCCCTTCCTCCAATCTTCATGTAAAGAATGGCATATGAATTCCACTTTGAAGGATGCCAGCTGGATGCTCAGGGGTGAGACACTTTACTCTTGGCTTCATATTTCTTTATCTTTAAAATAGGGATAATGCTTTCTATCTGTATAGCCCCTTGTAATTTATAGTCATAGATATCATTTGAAGTAGCCTTATTTTGCCCATTTTACAGATACAAGATTCAGAATGACTGTACCTGACTTAAGCCCAGTTCTTTTTTACTTCAAGTCCAATACTCTTCCCACTATATCATGTATGGTACCAAAATGACTTTTTGAAAGGGGAGTAATATACAGAAACTTTTGGTAGCACTTGAAGTCTATTGCTATCTTAGGCCTTACCTTGATTCAGACAATGGAAATCAACCCTATTACAAACTCTGTGGGTAATTAGGCAACCACCTACAACATGCTTGTCCTTCATTCTCAAAGAAGACCATGACATCAGAGAGGAGATGTCATGACAAGCACATGAAATGGATTTGAATGAGGGGGTCCTGTTCTAAGTCACCAGTTTCACCTTCTCCTCCAGACCCATCTGGGTTTAGTGGAGGGATAGAAATCAGGACCACTGGAGATGGCCTTGGAAGCAAAATGTGAGAGGCAGGGAAGGCATTTTTCCTAAGCTCGGAGATCCCGAGCAAGAAGGGACCTTGGTATTATCTAGTTCAATCCCTTAAATAGTAGAGAAAATTTGGTCACTTACTGGATGTGTTACATTTCTAGGCCTCAGTTTCCTTATCTGTAAAATGAGAAGGTTACACACAATGACCTTAAATGTCTCTTCTAGCTTTAGATCTATGAGCCTATGATTAGTTGACTTCCAAGTTGCCTTCAAGCTGTAACTGCACAAACCATCTTAGTTTGAGATTCAGAATACAGAATAATAGCAACTGAAATTTCTACAGGACTTTCAGGTTTACAAGGTAATTAACCTATGTAATGATAGGGTTTTATTTGCTTACTATACTACTTTAATAATAGTCCCTTTTTAAATCTACTGATGTCTGTCCAATAGATATGCTATCATCATAGCAGGAAACACACTGATGGGGGCTCAAAAGCTAGACAGCCTTAGAAAGATAGCCCCTAAACTCTCAAGGCTGCCCCAGAGTTCTCCTAGCTCTTAATATCCATGCTCTAGGGACGCAACTGGTTAGTGTGAGGTGGAATTGAGGTAATTGCCTCAAACACACACATTCTCCTGTTTAATCACAGCAACTTCATGAGGTGATATAAGTGTTCCTAACCTCTTTTTTACAGGTGAAGAAACTGAGGCTCACATTTCCCAGGATTCATACAGTAAGTGTCTGAGGGTAGAATTCACCTTCCTTCCTGTGACCTAGGAAAACATTTCTGATCTATTTCTAGGTCCCAGGAGAGGAAATCTTTCCCTCTTGGTCCTGGTTTCCATTCCCATTAATCATCCTGGTTCAGCCCAGGGACTTTAAAAAGACACCCATGGTACCTATCTGTCCTTTCAGATCCCAGGTCCTACTCAGTTCCATGATTACTCTAGCTTCAGAGGGAACCCTAGGCTTCAGGGGGTGGGGGTGTTTTCCTTCAGGGGCCTGGGTTCATCTCCTTTCCCCATGTCCAGTGGGCCAGAAGCAAAAGAACCTATTACCTTGTACCTTTTATCCTTTGCAGAATTTAGATAAATCTCTCTTCCCACCCCCCCCTTCATTCCCCCCACCCCACCCCCACCCTTCCCACTCCCTCCTCAGCTGAAAGTCATCAGGTCTAGCTAGGGTTTCTCCCACTTATGCAGCTCATGAATATTTAACAGCATCTGCTGTGGAGACGATAAAGCCCTACCAATCCTTGACAAATATGGCCTAATCTTTTCAATTTCGGGGTGCAAATATTCCTTCTGAGTCCTGTTTGTCACCTAGATTAATGGCCACGGGTCCCATAATCCTTTGGTGGTAATTCAAGTGGTGGCGAGTTGGAGTGTGCCTGGCAGGAGGATGCTGGGATATATATGAAGGGGAGATTACTCACTAGAGGGTCCCCGTACAGCAAGGGTGTGCATGTGCCCGTGTGATGGACCAGCTGAATATTCAATCTGATTTTTTTTTTTTTTGGTCAAAGGAGAGAAGTACATTGTTTTCAAGTTTAAAAAAATTCTCTAGATTTATATTTGTATCCTATTATACAAGTCGAGACAAAAATTAACGAGTTTGTATTTTCAGCCCAGGGTTACCCCAGTCTCACTCAAAGCTGCCATTCCCCCCTTAAATCCTCTCTTTTGCAGACCACCTCATTCAGCCAATTTGGTCCCACCCACCTGGTTGTTTTAACAACTTCCAGAGAGAAGGAATAAGCTAGAGCAGGGAGTTTTGTGTCACAGCCCCTCTTTAGCGGTCTAGTGAAGTCTGTGGGCCCTTTCTCAGCATGAGTTTTGTAAATGCATAAAATAAAATATGTAGGATTACAAAAGAAACCAATCTATCAATCCTTCTATCCACCTATGTCTATCTTTATCTGTCTACCTCTTTCCTCTCTATCCCTGGCTCTGTCTGCCATGTATTGGCTGTATGATCTTTGGCAAAACATTTTACCCCTCTGAGACTCGGTTTCCCCACCTGTGTAACAAATCCCTTGGACCCTAGATCTCATCCTGTTGCAGTGAGAGAAGGATTTTGTCATTTGTGAGATGCCATAGAAACGTGAGCTGTGATCATCATTTACAATACTAGTATTCCCTCCTCTGCCCTCTCTAGTCCAAATGCTTGCTTGCTTCAATCCCACAGCCTCTACAGAACCTTTTCTTGTGTTGCAGCATTTGGTACCTTGGCCCCAGAATAGAGAAGCATCTAGTACCTACCAGAGTCCAGGAAGAGTCTAAAAATGTACCAACAAGAAAAAATAAATGAAATATTCAGCTCATATATCACATGGGCACAAACACACATGCTTTAAAGGGACTTGAGAGTGAGAAATGCTTTATCTGATCTCTCACACTATTCCCTAATATTTTATATTCCTCAGCCCCTTTAAAGCTCTGACATCCCCTGTTCTAAGGCCCCTCCCAAGTCCGACATCCCCTGTTCTAAGACCCTTCCCAGCTCTGACATCCCCTATTCCAAGGCCCCTCCCAGCTCTGACACCCCTATTTTAAGACCCCCCCCAGCTCTTCCCTGTTCTAAGACCCCCTCCCAGCTCTGATCTTTGCTCCTCTAGCTGGCTGGGCAAACTATCAGACCTCCTCAGCTTCTGCTTCAGAGTTTGCCCATCTCTGCTGCAGCCCCCAAATCTGGGTTAGGGAGAGAGTGGAGGAAAAAGGAGCAGATTAAAAAAAGAAGAGTCCACCCCGGCGGAGATCCACGTCTCTGTCTGCTGAGCTACTGCTGAGCTCTCTACCCTGAGAAACGTGCCTTGATCTATTTCCCCGGGTAGTGATTTCAGCAACAACAATAACAGAAATCCATCATCTCTTTAGCGGGAATGGAAGGAGGTGGTGGTTTGTTTTTCTTCTGCTTTGGACAGAAAGCTCTTCATTCGCTCCTTGTTGGAGAAAATGTCAGCCTAGTGGGACTGGAGCCTGGAGCAGGGGGATGCAGTGGGGGGAAAGCCACTGGATTCAGGAGCAGTGGTTTTGAAGGATGCTCAGGATGATCTATAATCAGATCGGCCTTCAGTGACAATCGGGACCTTGGGCAAGGCAATACTGGTCTCAGCAGGGGGGGGTGAGTCCACACACACAGGTGGAGAGGGGTGGCCTTTTTTTGGGCAGCCTCTGCAAACCAAAGCTCTTATTAAGTAACCTTTATATTTGCACCAGCTTACTAGGAAATGGGCAGCCACAAAGATGCCCATATCTACTTCCTGTAGGAAGTAGGGCAAATAGGGAATGGGGCAAAGATCCCTCTTTGGGTGGAAGATGAGAAATTGCAAGGTTTAGTGGAAAGAATCCTGACTCTGTTGAGTGTTTTTGTGGCACAATATCACTGAGTCTCAGTTTTCTCATCTGCAAAATAGGGTTAATAATATCTGTAAAATATGCTTCTATAGGAATTCTGTTTTTTATAGGTGTTTTTTGTCAAGGCAATGGGGTTAAGTGACTTGCCTAAGGCCACACAGCTAGGTAATCATTAAGTGTCTGAGGTCGGATTTGAACTCAGGTACTCCTGAATCCAGGGCCAGGGTTCTATCCACTGCACCACCTAGCTGCCCCAACACTACCTTAGCTGCCCCAATTCCACAGGAATTCTTATGAGGCTCCAATGAGATAATGTGCATAGAAAATTAAAGAATTTTTCATTTAAAATTAGTTTTAAGTATCCAATTTAATCTAATTTCTCTTTTTCCTTCCCATGCTTTCCCTAATGCAAACAAACAAAACACCCAAAGCTCTTTGTAAGAAATATGTGTAGTCAGGCAAAACAAATTCCCGCCTCGGTCATCTCTAAAATATATGTTTCTGGATGTACCTGAATTCATTACTTCTTTGTCAGGAGGTTGAGTGGGAACAGATTTCCTTGTTAGTCCTTTGGAATTTCCAGGGCTTCTATTCCTTAGATGAGCTTCTCTCCATTTGAACTAAGACCTTCCATTTTTTGATTAGCTCCTATTTAACCAGTCTGTAGCTTATTTGTATGTGGTTATTTGCTTGTTGTATTCCTCAATAGACTGAGTTCCTTGAGAGTAAGGGTTGACTTTTGTCTTTTCTCAAATCATCAGAGTTTAACTTAGCATCTAGAATATTGTGGATTTTTATAAATGCTATTTGTCTTACTGACTTGAGGGAGTTAGGAAGCCTAGTTTCAGATCTCAGTGCTCCTGGCTCTCTATGTAACCTTGGACAAGACCTTTTCTTGATGTGGAAAAATGAGCAGCCTATAGTATATGGTCTTTTATCATCATCAGAATCTTCTCTTCATAATTCTATCTACATATAAATTTATATATAAATGCATTTTCATTTTTAACAAAGAGGACATAAGATGAATGTTGGATGATCGGAACCCTTTCATGAGTCGGAGGAAGGAGACTGAGAAAGAGATAGAAAGGCAAAGACAGAGAAAGGCAGAAAGGATGGAAAGAAGGAATAGAGAAAGAGACAATGAATGAGAACACAGTCAATAAGAAAAGGCAGAGGAGGTGAAGGGAAAGAGAAATAGAGGCACAGGAAAGTAATTGAGGGGTGAGAGAGAGGAGGGAGATAATAAGACAAGGGTGAGAGAGGAGAGCAGGGGTGATATTGGCTTACTCAGAATCCTTTAGTGGAGTTATAAACAGATCTCTAGTTTGAGGTGGTGGTAGGGGGTGGTGATGGGGAAGGAACATGTAACATGTAGTGAATGAGCTTCTGATGGAGAAAAGAGCTTCATGCCCATCAAACAACTGCTGAAGAGATGATAGGGCAAAAACACCAGAAAATCTAGGCTGAGATGTACACACGGACAGGCAAATGCACAAGGTGTGAGACCAGGAGAATGGAATTTTCTGCTGTTGGGTCTATTAAAAAACAATGTAACACAAACATCTATCCCTTCTACTGATCACTACTCATCATCCTTATGTAGGTGGGATTCTTCCCAGCACCATTCCTCGTTTCTCCCCTCTATTGCCAGAGTCTTAGATCATAACTGTAGTATTAGAATAGACTTAAGGTTACCCAATCTAACTCCTTTTTTTTAAAGTTTTTTTCAAGGCAATGGGGTTAAGTGGCTTGCCCAAGGCCACACAGCTAGGTCATTATTAAGTATCTGAGACCCGGATTTGAACTCAGGTACTCCTGACTCCAGGGCTGGTGCTCTTTCCACTGTGCCACCTAGCTGCCCCCTTTGAGTTTTTTTTAGACCATTTCAGACCTTTAGCAGAATGGAAGCTCCTTGAGGTCAGAGACAGTTTTTTTTTCCTGTATGTGTGTTTATACCCTCAGTACCTGGCATAGTGCCTACATCATTGTAGCTGCTTATTAGACATTTGCGACAGATTAATTGATTTTTGCCTTTGTTTTCCCAGCACCCAGTCCAGTGCCTATTATTGTTTCAGGCACTGAAAAAGATCTGGAAGCCTTAGTGTAAGCTCATAATAAGCATCAGCTGTGACATAAAGCAACCAAAATAGCTAACATGACCTTGGACATCACTGAAGGGGCACAGTTTTCAGAAACAAGGAGGTTATAGATCCGTTCTACCTTTCCTTGATCAGACCTCATTAAGAGCAACTAATTTATGTCTGTATTCTACAGTATAAGAAAGACAATGGGAAGTGGGAGAAGATTTCGAGAAGGGTAAACAAGACTGGCAAAGGCTTCAAGAATAGAGCATCTGAGAATCACCTGAAGAAACTGGGCATTTTTAGCCCGGAGAAAAGAAGGTTCGGAGGGAGCATGTCAAATATCTTCAGGAACTGGAAGGGCTGTGATTTGGAAGAGGGCTGTTATTTGGTCCTAGAAGGTAAAACTGTGACCAGGAAATAGAAGCTACTGAGGCAAATTTAAACCAAACCACAACTACCTAACTCTTAGAGATGCCCAAATGTATAACCCACAATTTCATGGGATGGTAGATTCTCTCTCACTTGAGGCCTTTGGGCCAAGTCTGAATGACATCTTTTTTTTTCTTAGTTTTTGCAAGGCAAACAGGGTTAAGTGGCTTGCCCAAGGCCATACAGCTGGGTAATTATTAAGTGTCTGAGACCGGATTTGAACCCAGGTACTCCTGACTCCAGGGCCGGTGCTTTATCCACTACGCCACCTAGCCACCCCTGAATGACATCTTAACAGGTATGTAGTAGAGAAGATGTTTATTCAATTATAGTCTGGAGTAAAAAAGACTCTGAGGTTTTGCCTGACCTCTCCAATTCTGTGTTGTTAGACCATCAGAGTGGGAAGGATCTTAGAATATAAAATATCCTAGGTGGGAGGACTCCTAGAAGAAAGAATTGTGAGAGCAGGGAGGGATCAAAGAAGGGGAAGAAAAGGACATCTAGATCAATCCTCTCATTTTATCAGTGAGGAAACAACTCTAAGAGAGGAAATAATTTGCCCAAAATTATTATAAAATCCAAAGAAAGGATTTGAAACCTGGACTTCTAATTATATGTAAGTTTAGTGTTCATTCTACTTGTTATGTTGAACATTAGAACTTGGAAAGTCGGAGCTAAGAAGGTCTTTAGAAAAGAGAATGTTATAGAAATAGACTCAAGGGAAGATCCTAAGTTAATGCTCATGTGAAGCACACTGGTACATCTGGTCTTTGGTTTTTGTGGGCCTATGGTTGGAACTAGGAAGGGCCTTTGAACAGAGAATGTCAGAACTTGGGAGGGCCCTTATGCACCATTTATCCCAATCTGTGATTATCTGGAGACTAGGCTCAAACTTGCTATTAAGCATTCACATCCACCAAATTCACTTCTAGGTGTGGCATAGTCAATGCTCCCTTGTCTGCAAGACTATTTCAGAGTCTGAGTAGGTTTGTAACTCAGTTCAACTGTGAAAGTTTCTGCCTCTCAGGGCCAAAGTGGTTCCTTACCAGTCTTGGTTGCTGTGGCTATGGCAATCTCTGACTCAAACTCCCATCACCGAACCTTGGTGGCTATTCTGACCTTTTGAAGCTCACAAGATTGCAGGTTGCCCTAGTCTGTTTTGACCCTCATTCAATATGATGATATTTGTTCTTCATTCTGAAAGAAGACCAGGACCTCAGGGAAGTGATGCCAACTCTCTTTGTAAGAGCAGGAAAGAACAAATACAAAGAAGTAAAGACACAGAAGTTATCATGTGTTCCTGACTATTGGCCTACCTTGGTGTGGATAGCAGGTGATACTGCCCTTTCTCCCTACCTAATGTCTTAGAGTAATTCTTGCCTCAATTCCCACCAGGAAAGAGAGAACACTATTTTTAAAATATTCAATCAGTTTTGCCAATTAAAAGTCATTTTTAGAAATATGATATGTATAGAACATCTGCTCATGCTCTGAATCTGGGGCAGAGCCCTTTTACTACATATCATCATGACTGTAATCAGGTTACCAAATTTCCTTCTCTGTGCCCTACCACTTATGAGTTGCTAGTGGGCAAAATATATTGTGAATCCTCCCAGGACTGGTACATGAATCAATGCCCCTCCCTCACCCCCATTATAAGTTTAAAAAGAAATCACTAAAAAAGGCACCCAATGTATAAACATGGAACAGGTAGTGGATTTCCATACTGCTGACTGAATATTTATCAAGCATTTACCTTGTTCTGGCCATTGCAGAAGGATCACCAAGCCTAAAAGCATCATAGAATGTATTACTGAATGATTCCCTCATCATTATTAATATATCCATTGGGAGGTTAATATTTAAATCTCCTTGGGACATAAACAGTTTTTGCAAGGCTGCTAATTAGCCATTTTCTATTTCACCTTCACTGAGCACAGTCTGATCCAGTGCTAGGTAGGATCTTCTGACTGGGGCTCTTCCTGAGCCCGGTTTTCCTCACTGCCAGTTGCTCCTAATGCTGTGGCGACTGGCCAGTTGACTTTGCCCTGGGTACCAGTCCACTCCTACTGCTGCAGGTCCTGAAGACTATAGAAGGGGAAATAGAAAAGGGATGGAGAAGGTGGCCATTATAGGCTACCTGATTAAGTTCCTTAGACCTAGACCAGGAGCTAGGAACGTGGGACTTTACTAGTCTGGCATAGCTAAGGCAACCAACAGGTGCAAATCTAGGAACTTTTTTAGAGATGACTAATTAAATGTTTGACCAAATATAGTCCATAAATGATATTATAAACATCCAGATGACCTTTGGCCAAGAAAAGGTTCCCCAACTGACCTAAACAATATGTGGGAGAGATTGCTTGGACCCCACAAGAGAGAGGGATTCTGTTTCTCCTCATTCCTCCCTGACTGCTACATTTTATTCCCTAGGACCCTGCAAACAAAGTCTGTTAGTGAGAAATATCTTCATTAAATGGTGGATTTAGAGTTGGAAGGGACCCTTAGAATCAAGTCAACAAAAATTACTAGTCACTGACTATGTGGGTGGCTAGATAGCATGCTGGGCCTGGAAGAACTGAGTTCAAATCTGGCCTAACATACAGAAATGTGACCCTGAGAAAGTCACTTAATTGCTTTCTGCCTCTGTTCTCTCAAAGGTAAAATGGAGACAGTATTGTTGTAAAGATCAAATGAGAAAATAATTGCAATGATGATGATGATGATGATGCTTGCTTTTCATTCTTGAAGAAGACTATAACATCAGGGAGGTGATGCCTTGTCAAGTACATGTTGTGGATCTGAATGAGGAGTGGCTGTGCTAAGTCACTGGCCTCATCTGGGCCTAGAGGCCAGATAGAAATCAGGATGTCTGGAGATAGCTCTGGATTCGAGGCAATCAGGGTCAAGGGACTTGCTCAAGGTCACACAACTAGCAAGCGTCAAGTGTCTGAGGTCAGATTTGAACTCAGAGCCCCCCCCCCCCCCCGGACTCCAGGGTTGGTGCTCTATCCACTGTGCCATCTAGTTGCCCCTTGATAATAATTGTAAAGTGCTTAGGGTGGTTCCTATCCCATAGGAGGCGCTATAGACGTGTTAGCTCTGATTAAGAATCATTATATGCTAAGAACTATAGTCACCATTGGGCAATACAAAGAAAGGGAAGAATCTATTTGTCACTCCCTGCTCGTTGCTTCTGGACCTGCCTTCTGAAGCCAAGGGGAAGTCATCTACCCTTTCCCATGTCATAATCCTTCAAATATTTGAAGATAATTTTCATGCCTACCCTCATCCCAAGTCTTCTCTTCTCCATGCTAAAAACTCTTAGTTCAAGAAGCTGATACTCATATGGCATAACCCCAAGAACTTTACCATCCTAATCACCAGTTTCCGGACTTTTTTTATAGCCTAACAGTATCCTTAAACTGTGATTCTCAGGAATAAAACAATACAACCCATATGATTCGACCAGGGTGAAGGTTGGTGAGATTGTTAGTCCCTATATCTGGACACTATGTGTGCTTTACATAGAGCAACTTAAGATCACATTAATGCTTTTTAGAAATATTATAATCCTCCTTCCTTCCTTCCTTCCTTCCTTCCTTCCTTCCTTCCTTCCTTCCTTCCTTCCTTCCTTCCTTCCTTCCCTTAATCCTTATTATTTATCAGTCACATAATAATGTGGGAGAAGAAAAGAATAGAGCAACATTTCCTGGTCCATGTGGGACCTTGATGTTTTTAAGTTGGTGCATAAACCTAATGAGTTCACATCTCTATTGCTTTTAAAGGCTTTTTAAATCCTCATTCCATTCCAATCCATTCTCCACACAGGCAAGTGTAGGTCTGACCATATTACCCCACTACTCCATAAACTCCAGTGGTTACCTATTGTTTTTAGGATTCCATATAAACTTCTCCATCTATTTGGCATTGAAAGCTCCTCCCAACCAGGCCACTTTTTGTCTTTCCAGTCACCCTATATTTTATTTTCTTCTACCCACTCTATGGTCCAGTCATACCCGCCAACTCACTGTTCATTGCTCCATCTCTTATTTCTATGCTTGTGTCCTGACTTCCCCTACATCTGCAATGCATTGTCCTTTATCACTTCTGTCTCTTAGAAGACACAGTTCCCTTCAAAATTCAGTTCAAATGCCAGTTTCTGCAGGTGGCTTTTGCCCAGATGCTAGAAACCTTCTCTCTGAGGTTATTTTCTATTTATTCTTTATATCATTTGTACCTTTTAAAAAATAGCACATCCTTTCTCCAGAAAATAAACTCTGATTTCTGCATCTTTTTTCCTGGAAAGATGGTTCCAATCAATCAATCAATTAACTTTTATTAAGCACCTGCTATATTTGGGTACTGTACTAATAACTAAATACACAAAAAGAGGTAAAAGAGTCCCTGCCCTTAAAGAGTTTACAGTCTAATGTTGTTTCCTCAATTAGAATGTAAGTCACTTGATCCTTAAGAAGAGAGGCCTAGGTGGCACAGTGGATAGAGCACCAGCCCTGGAGTCAGGAGGACCTGAGTTCAAATCTGACCTCAGACACTTAATAATTACCTAGCTGTGTAGCCTTGGGCAAGCCCCTTAACCCCATTGCCTTGAAAAAAACTAAAAAAAAAGAGGAGAAATGAACCTCCCTCCTCTTGGCAGAGATGGCAGAATATGAGTGTACAATATTGAATAAGCTGCCAGTCTAAGTTTAAATATTGATTATTTCTGCTGAATTGCTCCTCTACTTCCCTTATCTCCCTCTATTTTTTATTCTTTGTTAAAAAGGGATGACTCTCTTGGAAGGGGAGAGAAAGTGGATATTTTGGAAATAAAGGTAACAAAAACAAAGGATAACAATAAAAAGAAAAATAAAAAGAAGAATGTAATCTGCTTGAGGGAAGGTTCTGCTTAATTTGGTATTTTTTTATCCCTAGCTTCTGGCACAGGGTCTGGCAAATAGTAGGTATTTGATAAAAGCTTGCTGATTGATTGAGATCCTTGGCAACAACAGATCTCTGAGATGGGTTGGTTGGTTGGTTGTTGTCCTTTGTTCTGGAAGAGAATTAAAATGGCATCATTATAGTAGAGTCAAGTTACATTGAGTCTGACTGTGGCTGATCAGACTATTATGAGCTCGGAATGCTCTGCAACAGTTCAGGTACAAACAAGTTACATAAAGTTTTGCCCATCTTGTTCTTCCTTCGAGTTATTTCAATTCTACCTTATTCACAGAGTGCATTCCTCTTTCTGATGAGGAAATGCCATGCTGGGCAGTTCTATGCCAGTGTCTCCCAATTCCAAAGTTCTTAAGAGAGACTTTGAGAGTGTCCTTGTATCATTTTTTTCTGACCATCATGTGAGTACCCTGCCTGTGTGAGATCTCCATAAGATAGTCTTTTTTGGCAAGCCAACACTTGGCATTTGAACAATGTGGCCAACCCTTCGGAGTTTTGTTCTTTGTAGTACAGTTGGAATACTTGGCAATTTAGCTTTAGAAAGGACCTCAGTGTTTGGTACCTTTACCCTGCCAGAAGATGTTCAGAATCTTTGTAAGACAATTTACATGGAAGTCATTCAGTTTCCTAATGTGGTGCTGCTAGACTGTCCAGGTTTTAGAGGTATACAACAATGAGGTCAGCACAATGGTTCTATGGACCATTAGTTTGGTGGTCAATCTAATACGTCTTCTCTCCCACACTTTCCTTCAGTCTCCCAATCACTGCACTAGCTCTGGCAATGCATGTGTCCATCTCATTATCAGTGTGTGCCTTCCTGGAAAGCACACTGCCAAGGTAAGTGAACTTATCAACAGTATTCCAAACTTCTCCATTTGTTGTGCCTGATGACTGTATATATGGATGATGTGGTGCTGGCTGATAGAGTACCTGGATTTTTCTTGGTGTTAATTGTTAGGCCAAAGTTAGCACAAGGAGTAGAGAATCAATCCATCCTTTGTTGCATCTCAGCTTCAGAGGCTGCATTGATGCACAATCAGCTGCAAACAGAAGATCCTGCACCAACATTCCCTCCACTTTGGTCTTGGGATTTAGTCTCTGAGATGGGACAAGGGGACGAGTAATGTCCTCCCCTTTTTTAAAAATGAGGAAATGGAGGCTAAATAATTTGTTCAGAGACACACAACAAGTGTATGGCAGGACTAATTCTGGAGCCTCGACCTACAACCTTTTTGTTGCTCAAAGTTTCTCAGTACTTTTTCTCACAGACACTCTAACTCAGTGCTGCACTCCCTTGGACCTTGGGAAATCTCAAAGTTTTCTTTCAGAATGAAGATCTAGTCCTCATTGGATAAAGGTATCTTCAGTACTTATATCAACCTATTAACTTTCCCTTGGAAGGGATGGCAGTGGTGCATTGGAAGACAGAAAGAAGTTACTTGTCAGAGATTTTGGAGTTGCCATCTGGTCTCCATGATCCTCCCCATAATGCTTAGTTTTTCCAGATGCAAAACTGGAAGACTACCAAACATCTAATTAAAAATGGAGAGAAGAAGAGGATTCAGAGCTGAATGAGATTTTACTGACCATCTAAGTTGAGGTTTTTAACCTTTTGTCTGTCTTGGATTCTGATGTTCACATTTTTAAATGCCCAAAATAAATACAATTATAAAGAAAATCAATCATGTTGAAATAGTTATAAAAATATTAGAAAAACAGGTTTGTGAACCCAAGTTTGAGAATCTCTGATCTAATGTAAAACCCTTCCTTTATAAGGAGGAAATTAGGATCTGGAAAAATGAACTTGTCCAAGATGACATGGATAATAAGTACAAGAGCCAGGATTTCAACTTGGGCTTTCTGATTCCAAAGTTCCTTTTATAATATAAACTATGTGAGGCATCTCAGAGGTCTGTGGTGCTTGGTGTAAATGGAGATATAAGCTCCAAATGGAATCCTAATCAGGACCTAGGGTCACCAACCAAGTTCCTTCCTTCCTTCCTTCCTTCCTTCCTTCCTTCCTTCCTTCCTTCCTTCCTTCCTTCCTTCCTTCCCATTCCTTCTTCCCTTTCTTCCTCCCTATCTTCCTTCCCTCCTGCCTTCCTTCCTTCCTCTCTACCTTCCTTCCCTCCTTCCTTCCTCCTTTCCTCTCTTCTCTTCTTCCTTTCTTCCTTCTTTTCTCCTCCCTCCCTCCTTCCTTCTTTCCTTTCCTCTTTTTCTTAGCTGTCAGTCTGGACCATTGTGGTGTCTCATTCAGAAGACCCACTTGAGATTTCAGGCAACAGTAAGTGTCAGATGAGGTATTAGAGATGAAGCAGCCTGAGAGGATTAGGAAAGTAAAACTTTGGGGCATCTCAGAGTTCATTGACTTCAACCTCTCACCCCACATTTGACAGATGAAGGAACTAAGATCTAGACAGTTTAAAGTGACCTTCCTTGGAGGCAACTAGGTGCTGCAGTGGATAGAGCACCACCAGCCTTGGAGTCAGGAATATCTGGGTTCAAATCTGACCTCACTTAATAATGATCTAGCCATGTGGCCTTGGGCAAGTCACTTAACTCCATTGCCTTGAAAAATCTAAAAAAAAAATAAAGAATAAAGTGACCTGCCTTAAAACCACACAAGTTATAAGTTCAAGAAGTAGAATTGAACCCAGGTCTTCTATACAAAATTTAATTCTCTTTACATTAAGCTTGTACTCTAAGACCCTTTCCAGCAATAACATTCTCTATTCTAAGATCCTTCCCAGATGTGATATCCCTGTTCTAGGACCCTCAGCTTTGAAATTCTCTCTTTAAGGCCCTTCCCATCTTTTTAATTCTCTGTTCTAAAGCCTCTCCCAGCTCTCTGTGATTCTCTCCATACTGAAATCGCTTCAGTCCAGTTCTGACTAGTTGGAGAAATACAACTGAGATTCCCTATTTTTGCAGGAAACACTTTCTATTGGAAACCACCACTCAGTGGGGCTTATAGACTCTGAGGCAGGAGAAGCAGGCCACCTCTGCTTGGCCAGTCACTGCTTTGGGTCCTCACCATCTGGTGCCACTTGCAGTATTAGAAACTTAGTCCCAGCATGGGGTAGAGTCTTTGATTCTAAAGGAAAAAAGTCACCCATCCATCCTTCCTCTTCCCAAGGTTTCCCAGGCTGCTCCCATACTTCCCTTACACCTCCCTTCCTTTTCCCTCCCCTTCCCTTCCCTTTTCTCTTCCCTCCCCTCTTTCCTTCGCTTCTCTTCCCTTCCCTTCCTCCTGGCTGCCCTCCCTCACTCCCTCAGCCCCTGTCCGCTTCAGCACAATTTAATGTCTTACAGAGCTGGCCCTATTTGACAAACAGGTGATTTTGCTAATGAGGAATAAATGAGATCCACAGGATGAGGGAAGGGGAACAGCAGCTGTCGTGAGGGCCCAATGTGCTGGGTTTATTAAAATAATATATGGCCACATGCTTAGTATTAAGTGTCTCAGTTTGAGAAACTCCCTTCCTTTTCCTTGGGCCCTCCCTCCCCCCCACCCTCTCTTCCCCCTCCCCCTTCCCCACTGACTCCCTTTTCCATCCCCAGCCCCTTATCGGGAAGGTTTTCCAATCAGCAAATTAGCCTTCAGGAGTGGCTGGGAGGCTTCCAGACCCTGCATACCAAATCTCATCCCCAGCGCCAAACCACGTCACAGTGGGGAAGGGGGATGGGGGTGGGGAGCTGGGAAGACTCTTAATTGAAAGATGACAGTGGCTACTGGACAATGGGAGAGGTGTGGAAGAGAGAGAGAAAGAGAGAGAGAGAGAGAGAGAGAGAGAGAGAGAGAGAGAGACAGAGACAGAGACAGAGACAGAGAGGGAGCAGAGAAGGGAGTCAGGACCTGGAGAGCAATGAAGTAAGAGGGGAAAGAAGAAGCAGTGAGGAGTAGACAGAAGAGAAGTGGGGTGGTGGGGGTGAAAGAGAAAGAAAGGGATGGGGAATAGGGTGAGAATGGAGAAAAGGGGAGATTGAGTAAGAGAGAAAAAGAGCACTAAGAATGGAGGGCAAGATGAAAGACTGAGGGATAAGAGAGAATGGGGAAGAAAGGGGGAGAGTGAAGGAGAGAAAGAAAGGGGGAGTAAGAGGGAGGGTAGAGAAGGAAAGAGAGAAAAATACAAAGTGGGGAGAAAGAAGAGAAAGAAAAGGGGGAGAGAAGGGGAAAGAAGGAAGGAGGAGAAAAGGGGAGAGAAAAGAGAAAGAAAAGAAGAGAGAATGGGAGGGTGAAGAAGCAGAAGAAAAATGATAGGAAGAGGGAAAAAAAAGGACTGAGACTGAATGAAGCAGGAGGAAGAAGAGGCAGGAAAAGGGCTGGAGGAGAGGAGGGAGAAATTCAACATTTATTAAGCACCTACTATATGTGAGAGCCACTGGGTTGAGGAGAGAGAGAGAAAAGGAAGCTATGAGAGAGGTGAGAAGAGAAGAAAATGGGGGCTAGGAGGGAGAAAGGAAAGAAGGGGGGAGGGCCAAGCAAGGAGTAAGGAGTTAGAGAGGTGCCAGCAAGCTCTGATGACAGGTATGACAGGTCCTCCACTTGATTCAGGCAATGAGGTGGATGGAATGAAAATGGAACACTGGCTCCTAGCCTTAATGAAGCTGGTTAATGTGGGTGCCAGCTCTAGCCTGGAGCTCCTGACTGTCAGCCCCACCCTGCATGGAGAAGAGCCAAGGTGGTGAGGGGGGCAGTGAGGGAGGAAGGGAGGGAGAGAGGGAAGCAGAGAAACTCGGAGGGGCAGCTGGAAGAGAGAAGAAGAGATTGGGGGGATGAGGTTTTAAGAGCATAGATTTAGAAGGCCCTTGGAGATCAACCACCCCCACCCTCTCCTTTTCCAGAGGTTGAAGCTGAGATCCAGAAAGTTATGGGAAAGAGAGTGAGGATCTGGGAAGGAAAATGAAAGCAGGAATATTGTGAAGTAGAGAGAGAAGTCATGGTACAAGGTAATTGAGCATTCATTCACAGACATTTGTCATAGGCTGAGGGAACTGGGTTAAATATGAAGGAGAGTAGGATCGGGAAGAGGAAAATGGTCAGTGGTCCACTGAGCAGTTGAGACTCCCAGGGCGCAATCAGTCCCAGGATGTATTAAGCCCTTATTTCAGTAGGCCATGGGCTATAGAAATAGGAAACAGTTCTTAACCTTAAGGCTCTAATATTTTGATAGATCCTTGGAAGTATGGCGGCATGGAAAGAGCATTGGACTTAGGAGTAGAAGACCCGGGTTCATAGACTTTAAGGAACGAGAGATGAACAAGCACATTGAAATCATCTTGCACATGAGGAAACGGAGACTCCAAGATGTTGAAATGAGCTGGCCAAGGTTCCATGGACACCCTCTGAAAGGAGGCAATGTGGCACAGAGGAAAGAACATTGAGTCTGGAGCCAGAGAGACTGGATTCAAATGACGCCTGATCCTTGTTGCCCAACTGGAAGACTGGTGGTATCTCAGTAACTGAGAACTTTAGGAAATGGAATGACAGAACTGGGAGGGGCCCTAAAATGGAGAATGACCTGGACAAAGCAAGTCCACCCCCTCCCTGAACCTCCAACTTTTTCATCTGTAAAATGAAGGTGCTAGGTTCAGTTTAACAAGCATTTATTAAGTGCCTTCTGTCTTCTATCTTCTTTCCATGATGCAGAGATGTAGATGCAAACATAAAAGAGTTCCTGCCTTCTGAGCCCCCTCCCCATTCCAGATCTGGGAACCAAAATCATTGAGTTTAAATTGGAACCAGAGCTGTTGACTCCAAATTCAGTCCTCTACCTCTTTCTGCTAAGCCAGCCCGGCGATGGACAAATCACTGCCCCTCAATGGAGCTCAGTTTCCTCATCTCTACAATGGGAGCAAGGCCATTCTTATGACCTACCTTACAGGACTGATGTGAGGAAAACTCTTCATAAAGATGTGTTAAAGCATTATTCTTGCCAAAGAAATACAAACTTGGGAATTTGGAGGCAACATTCAGCGAATGCTGAGTGGACCATTTACATCTTAGGAAGGGGGGTTACCTGACTGTCAGCAGATGAATCTGGACGGTAAAGGGGTCTTTGTTGGGAAACTGTAGGTGAGGAAGGGATGTGAGTGGAGCCTTGATTCCAGGCTGCTGCTCTCGAGGCTGCTCTGGGAGGATTGTTTGGCACTGGGGTTGCTTCCAGTCCAATTCCACAAATTCCCATTTAGATAAAGAGAAAGGTACTGAGGAAGCCAAGAAACTGGGCCTGGGGCCATGGAGGAAGATTGCCGGGAACTAGCAGATTAGAGAAGTTAGTGTAATGAATGGGACAATCTAACACAGTCTTATTACCATTAATCTTTCATGGAGCTGGGCCTGCAACGACTCTAGCCCACCATTCACACTTAGCCTCAGGTGCTTCTGGTGAGTCAAGCCAGGCCTGTCCCTTGACCTTGCTGGCTCCTCTTCTTCGTGGTTTCAGAGCTCTCCCTGTTTCTGCCCAAGACTCTGCATCTCTCTGCAGCCTCAGTCACCTTTTCCACCTGTCACTCATCCCCTGTTTCTGATTCCCTCTCTCTGCTTCTGTCACTTCTTCCTTCCTCTTTTCTCTTTCTTGTGTTGCTATGTCTCTTTTAATCTCTGTCCTTTTCTGTCTTGCCCTTCATCACATGCAGCTCCTACCTCGTCTCCCCATCCGGGCACTGACAATCCATTTATAGGAACCCCGATTCCTTTTCCTCACATCCTGAAGGAAACACATGGCTCCCCTTCCCTCCCCTCCCCTCCTCCTCCCTCCCCTTCTCTCCCCTCCTCTCCTTTCCCCTCCCCTCCCCTCTTCTCCTTTTCTCTTCTCTCTCTCTCTCTCTCTCTGCAGCTCTCTCTCAATCTTTCTTCTTTATCTTCCTCTGACTGTCTGACTCTATCTACCTCTCTGTCTGTCTCTTTCTGTGTTTTTGTCCCTGTCTGTCTCTCTCAAACATGCACAAAGAGTCCTGACATTCCATGTTCTAAGGCCCTTCCCAGCTCTGACATCCTCTATTCTAAGACCCTTCCCAGCTCTGATATTAGAACAGAGAAAACCAGGGTTCAGAGGGGTCTTAGAATTGGAAATAATCAAAATTAGAAGAGACTTTGGAAGGCAGAATATTTTCTGTGAAAAGATCTTATAAAATGGAATTTCAGAACTGAGAAGTATGCATCTACTGTATTCTGACACTTGCATCACAGATTTATAGATTATACACACTATTCACACAACAACCCAGGAATGACATAGGGCAATAGACTAAGAAAAAGTGGTTACTTCTTCCCTCCCTATGTCACTTCCCCTCTCCTGGCCTCAGTTTCCTTCTCTGTCAAATGGGGAAGGGGCTGTTGGAGTATAGAATTCTCTAAAACCACTTCCATCTTGAAATCTAATGACCTTTTCCTTCATCCTCTTCCTGAGATGCTGTTGTCCTGCTCACAACCATACAGGCACATGATAATACACAACTCTCCCCCCGTCTTCCCCTCCCCCTGCCTGGATGACTTTCTCTTCCTGCTGTCTTTCTCCTCATCTGTCTTTGCCTCTTTTTCACCCCCTCCTCCAATCACACCCACCCATCACTCTCTCACACGAGCTCTGCAGTTTCTATCAGGTGATTCTCTCTCCTCTCAACCTCTCTGCCACCCCTCAATTACAACACCCCCCTCACCCCCACCCTGGGGGCCCCAAAACAGACAGTGGGTGATTCATCAGCCCACCCAGGGAGATGGAGGTGGTGACAGTGGGTGTGATCTTAAGTGCAAACCAGCTCAAGATCTTAGTATGATTTTAAGTAATAATAATAATAACTTCCAATTTCCAGGATCATTTAAAAAAAGTTTCTTAACAACAACCCTGCAAGGCAGGAACTTTGGAATATTATTGTTCCCATTTTTGTGAGAGTGAAACTGAGGGAAGAAGGTCAGATGACTCTCATCCAGGGCTTGTTATCATTCATTTGAGTCTTTTTTGGCAGAGTGGATGGACATTTTCTTCTCCAGCTTATTTTACAGATGAGGAAACTGAGACAAATAGGGTTTAAATGACTTGCTTAGGATCACATAGCTAGAAAGTGTCTGAGACTGGATTTGAACCCAGGTCCTCCAGAGTTCTATCCCCTGCAAACCACCTAGTTGCCCTGGGGTAACTGATAGAGCTGAGGTGTGAACCTAGATTCCTTAACTTTGAAGCCCAAGTCCAGGACTTTTCCCATGTCACTTGTGCCTTTCACCACAATGTCCCAGCTACAGTGAGATGACCAATTCTCCCTATCACAAATTCAATTGCACCCCAACTCCAGCCAGGAGGCCCCTTTTATGAGCTATTCAGGGCTAACCTCCAGGTATGATGTGTTGCAGCAATCTATTTCGTTGGAAGTCAGAGGAACTGGGTTCAAATCCTATCCTTTTATTTAATAGTTGTGTGTCCTTAGAAGATTTCTCTGGATCTCATATGTAAAATGAAGGAAGAAAATGAGGTAACATCAAGCTCTGTCTAAATTCAGAGAAAAATCTCATTGACTGATCTTCATGGTCCCTTCCAGTATCTATGGTTTTATAATTACAGAATTAAAGGCTGAGACCTGGAAGGATCCTACAGTTCACTCAACCCAACCTCCTGATTTTACAATTGAGAAAATTTAGGACTAGGAGGGCTAACCCTAACCCTAATTCAAGGTAGCCTAGGTAAGCAGCAGAAGCAGAAGTGGAATTCAGCTCCTCTGATTTCACAGCCAGTCATTTTTCTACAATGCTAAGTTGCTTCTAGGAATGGTGGGGGAAGGAAATCAACATTTATGGAGCACCTACTATATGTAAAAGGGCACTGAGATGGTGCAGTGGATAGAGCCCTGACCCTGGAATCAGGAAGCCCTGAGTTCAAATCCGACCTCAGATACTTATTTGCTGTATAACCTTGGGTAAGTCACTTAACCCTGATTGCCTTTTGTCCAGGGCTACCTCCAGTCATCCTGATCCCTCTCTGGCCACTGGACCCAGAGGCTCTGGAGGAGAAAGTGAGGTTGGTGACTTAGCACAGCCCTCTTATTCAAATTCAATTCATTGGCATCACCTCTCTGATGCCATTCTTTGAGAATGAAGGAGAAGCAACAACTGTATGTAATGTGCCAAACACTTTACAAATATTATCTCATTGAAGCCTCCCAAATAACCCTGAGAGGCAGATTCTAGTGTTATCTCCTTTTTACAGTTGAGGAAACTGGGACAAACAGATGTTTGGTGGATGGTGTCATGGATGGAGTTTGGAGTTTGGAGTTAGAAGGCCCTGAGTTCAAATGTGACTTCAGATAGCTACATGACCCTGGATAAGTCACTTCACCCTGTCTGCCTCAGTTTCCTCATTTGTGAATGAGCTAGAGAAGGAAATGGCAAACCAGTCCAATATCTCTGCCAAGAAAACCTCGTATGGAGTCAGGAAGAGTCAGGCATGACTGAAATGGTGGAACCATATGGCTAGGATGTGATTGAAGTAAGCTTTGAACATGAACCTTATTGGCACCAGGTCCATATCCTTTCCATGGTGTCATCTTGTAGCCTTGGACCCAGAGTAAAGGGAGCAATAATTTTCATTTCAAGGTCTAAGAAACATATTTGCATTTGACCCTGGACTATAACTGTTGATGAATTAACTCCTTTTTGTCTCTAAAACAAAATGTAAACTTCTCTGTTGAGTTTTTAAAGCCTACCTACCCCCTAACCTCTCTTCCCAGGTTCCCAGGTAATGACACCACTAGCCAAACTGGCTTTCTTTCTGTTCCTCACATAGGTTCCTTCCAGTATCTTCCATCTTTGAGACTTTGCACTATAAATCTGTTTTGCCCTATAGAATCCTTCTCTTCCTTCAAGACTCCACACCAGCCTGTATAGGAAGTATTTCCTGAACCAATCAACTATCCTGTGTTTAACTGCTTTGTAAGCACCTTATTAACTTTATAGTTATAGATTTATATATTAACTATATATTTACATATGCACTATGTATTTATATATTCAGTTGAGTTAGCTTGGTGGCCCAGCTAGATGGCTGAATTTGGAAACAGGAAGCACTGAGCTCAAAATTTGAATCAGACACTGTGTGACCTTGGGCAAGTCACTTAATCTCAGTTGCCTCAGTTTCTTCATTTGTGAAATGGGCACAATACCAACACCTATCTCCCAGTTCAAATGAGACAATATTTGGAAAAAAACCACTTTGTAAGCCTTTAGAGAGCTATTTGATATTTTTGATACTGTTAGCTATTGAGCAGCTAGGTAGTATAGCAGATGGAACTTCAGACCTGCAGTTAGGAAGACCTATCTGTATGACCCTGGGCAAGTCACTTTTTGCCTCAGTTTTTTCATCTGTCAAATGAACTGGAGAAGGAAATGGCAAACCACTGCAGTAGTTTTGCCAAGAAAACCCCAAATGGGGTCACAAAGGACATGATTGAAAAATGACTAAATTTGTTAGCTATTATTACATCTCCCAGTTTAGAATGTAAACTTGTGCAGAGGCATTGTTTTGTTCATTGTACTGGTGATGTTATCCTGTAGGACAGTGGCTGGTATATAATAACACTCAATAAATCCTCTTGATTGGTGGGTGGGTGGGTGGTAAAATAGATATCTAGCTTTTTTTTTAGGTAACATTTTTTTGAAGTTAATTTTTTTCTTTCTTTTGTTTCTGCTTTCCCCCTACTCAAAACCCATTTCTTGTGAAACTGAATTTTCAGTCTAACAGAGAGGAGGGAAAGAGGGTTTTGTTTTGTTTTGTTTTGTTTGAAAACAGGTTTGAGATTTCAGGAGAACAGGGACTGCTTGTAGTTCTATATTCCTGAGGTCCTAGTCTCTTGTCTCCAGGGTGTGGTGATTGATAGAGGGGAAGAACTGATCCTACCCAAATGGTCCCCATTTTCTCTGAAAGTATAGAGGAGGGTTACTCAAATGCCATGGGTGGGCAAAGTGGAAAAATAGCTAATATATATGTAGGCTATCAACATTTGTGATCACTCCTCATTTTCATAATAGCCCTAGAGGAGATAGGTCCTGTTGTTATCCCCATTTTTAAAGATGAGGAGCTTGAGGTTCACATAGGTTAACTGACCTTGCACATGGTTGTACAAACTATTCAATGTCAGAGGAAGGCTAGAGTACCACATCTTCATGACTCCAAGGACAAAGCTTTATTCACTGGACCCACTTAATTGCCTGTAGAACATTGAATGGGGGAGATCTTAGAGCATAAAGTGTTAGATCTGGAGGAACAGAGATTGTCAGAGCTGAGAGGAACCTAAGAACAAATCATCATGACTCCAGGGAGAGAGCTTTAACCACTGGTTGCCAATAGAACATTGAACAGGAGAGGGCTTAGAGTATAAAGTAAGAGTTGGAGAACAGAGAATGTCAGAGTTGAGAGGAACCTTAGAACACATCTTCCTGACTCCAAGGACAAAGCTCTCTATCCACTGGACATACCAAGTTGCCTATAGAACATTGAATGGGAGAGGTCTTAGAATATAAAGTGTTAGAACTGGAAGGAACCTTAGAACAGAGATCAGGGGTCTTAAACAGAGAATGTTAGAATTCAAAAGGTTTTAGAATAGACAATGTAAGATTATTTATTCCATCCCCTCCTTATTTTATAGATAAAAGAAAGAGAGTTTCGGAGAGGAATGGTGACTTGCCCAAAGAAGCAGGAAGTTACTGGAATAGAACACAGGTCTTCCTAGACAACCTTGTCCATGGACAGCACCTCAGCTGGCTCATCCAGCCCATTGGTGTCTGTGTCAGTTCAATGTCATTGGGTCCTAGTGCATGTATTTCCAATGTATGTGCACCCCATCAGACATCAGGGGCCCCAAACGAATGGAGTAGGTGGGGCACCATCTCTCTCAAAGCTCCCACTTTCTGTTTCCTGCCCAGATCAGGGCTGGGCAGGCACCAGCTGCCTCCAACGAAGGAGTTCCTGGTGAGCTGGCAGGGGAGAAAGTGAGGGGAGCGAGGTAATTAGAAGCTGGGGCAATATCACAAATCTTCCTGCAGTGCTGGCACCTGGGGAGAGCAATCGCACGCTCAGAGGCTGCACAGACAAGTGTGAACGCTCTTCATTCCATTTCCAACAGGGAAAGGATTAGGGGAAAGAAAGGGGGTGGGGCAGAAATGCAGTTTTTAGTAACCACAGCAGCCTGCTGGATCTGCCACCGAGAGTCACTAAGAGCCCCAGAGTCTCTGCCTTATCCTACCCGGGAACCACAAGGGTCCTGCCCAGGGCAGGACACTCCCTTAACACTAGCCCCAACCCAGGGCTAGCCATTGACCAAGTGGGAGTCAAATAGTATAGTGGTGAGAGCCTGAGGCTTAGATAAAATAAGGTCTGCATTCAAATCTGACCTGAGATATTTTCTAGTTCTGTAATCTTGGACAAAATTCATTTAAATTGTTTACTTCAGTTTTCTTATTTGTAAAAACGGGCTATAACAACAGCGCCTACTTTCTAGGGTTATTGTGAGGATGAAAGGTGAGAATATTTGTCAAGTGCTTAACAGAGTTTTTGGCACAACCCTATAGGCTCTTAATAAATGCTTGTTTCCTTCCTTCCTTCCTTCCTTCCTTCCTTCCTTCCTTCCTTCCTTCCTTCCTTCCTTCCTTCCTTCCTCCCTCCCTCCCTCCCTCCCTCCCTCCCTCCCTCCCTTCCTTCCTTCCTTCCTTCCTTCCTTCCTTCCTTCCTTCCTTCCTTCCTTCCTTCCTTCTTTCCTTCCTTCTTCCTGCCTGCCTGCCTTTCTGCCTTCCTGCCTTCCTCAAGGATGGCTAGACAATTCCTTAATATCTCCTTATTCCATTTTATGTTCAACTCCCAAGTAGCCCTTTTTGTTTGGTTCTTTCCCAGACCTAAGATCATTTTCCTTGACAGAGAAAACACAAACAATAAAAGGGTTGAGCAGGTATTCCTCCTTTCTAATACTTTCCATTTCATCCCATTCAACCCAAGAATTATTTCTAACTCTTCTTTGATCCCCATTTTTCAAATGCAACATAACTTTTAAAAAGCCCCTTCTTGTTCTCTTTAGTTTTTCTCAACAGTTCATTCTGAATTTGAGCATTCCTAGCATAGTTCTTATGTGCCTGGCTAAAAAGGTGAGATGAAGGGTGGATGATCATAGTTTTGGTGAAAAGTTGATAAGAGCATCCACAACTGGATTATTGTTGCATCTATTTTGTTTGCCATTTTAGACGAATTTCTTTCTACATTGCTCTGATGCTATACAATTAATTCTGTCTGGTTGGAAGGAGAGAGAGGAAAAAAAACCTAGAGGATCCTAAGTAGTCATGGAATGGATGGCTTTCCCAAAACGAGCTCCCAGAAGCCAACAATAGCTGGAGTCATTATGATAACATGCTTCTCAGATGCTCCCTACTGTTCTTCTTATGCCTGGTTCCTATATTTCCTTATATGAATATATATTCTTAAGTACTATGCTACTCTGTCTACTTTAGTCAGTCTGTTTTTTTCTGAGTAAGGTATATCTTCAGTTTGGGGTTTGAGTCCATCAAATCTCACTGACACACACACACACACACACACACATATATGTATGTATGTATGTATGTATGTATGATTTCAAATTTTCCTCTTTGCAGTAGCTTGGCTAGTTTCCCTGTTTGTCACTCATACTTCATTCCTTTCTACACATTTCAAACTGGATGTGCTGAAGTCATCAGCAACACATGTCCAAAACAGAACTAATTATCTTCCCCTCCCCAAGCTCTCCCCTCCTCAAGTCGCCCTATTTCTGTCAAGGGCAGCGGCATCCCCCAGTTTCCCAGACTTGTAACCTCAGTGCCATCCTTAACTCTCCACTTTTTCAGCCCATACATCCAATCAGTTGTCAAATCTTGCTATTTCTTCCTCCACAACATCTCTCACATCTGACCCTTTCTTTCTACTCACATAATTGCCACTATAGTTCAAGCCCTCATCACCTCTTTCCTAGATCATTGTAACAGACTCCTAATTGGTCTCCCTGCCTCAAGTCTTTCCCCACTCCAATCCATTTTACACACTGCTGCCAAAGTCATTTTCCTTAAGTGCAGATCTGCCCATGTCACTTAAGCAACTCCAGTGTCTTCCTATTACTGCTAGGATAAAATATAAATTCTTCTGTTTAGCTTTTAAAGCCCTCCACGATCTGGCTCTGACTTATCTTTTTAGCCTCATTGAACAATACATCTCTTCCCCAACTCTATGATTCAGTTAAATTGGCCTTCTCTGTGTCACACAAGACTCTTCATCTCCCATTTCTGTGCCTTTTTACTATCTATTCCCCCATGCTTAGAATGCTTTCCTTCCCCACCTCGGAATTCTAGCATTTTTCCTTCAAAAATCAGCATTAGATCCCACCTTTGTAACCTCCCTCCCAAACTACCTCATGCTTAACTACTTTGTATTTATTATCTTTCTATTCATTCTGCACAAAAATATATGTTCTTGTTATCTCTCTCATTTGAAGGAAAACTCCTTGAAAGTAGGTAATTTAATTTAATTTAATTTCTGTTTTTTTAATTCCCAATACTATCCCATGAAGCTATGAATTTTATTTCTGATTCTTTTACTGACTTTTCTCTTCCTTAAATTTCTGGGCATCATCATATATAGTTTTCTTTTTAGATTTCATTGTTTATATTCATGACCTCCTGAGAAACCTGATTTTCTGTCATAAACTTCTTTTATTTAAATTCAGTATTTTGTTTATTTACATGTTTTCACATCCACTTTTGTAAAGCTTTCTTCCCCATCCCCAAGGCAGTAGGCAATCTGATAGGGGTTATACATGCACAAACATCTTAAGCATATTTCCATATTAGTTATGTTAAGAATCAGAACAAAAGGTAAAACCTACGAGAAAGGAAAAAAAAACCCAAAAAGCCAATAAGTGAAAATAGTATGTATGCTTATGTCATAAACTTCTTTGACAGTTTGGTAAAGCTTATGAAATTCTCAGAATAATGTTTTTAAATGTATATAACCTAAAATACATAGGAATACAAAGGCAATCAATTCTACTGAAATAGCATTACCAAAATAGATCTAAAAGAGAAGCTTCTGATCCCTAGGTTAAGAAATCCTGCTCTAAGATTATCTACCTAGTTATATATATATTTACATATTAATATAGTTAAAATGTTTGTCTTCTTTATAGCTCTATAGTTTGTTTTCTTCTCTTTCCTTTCAATTTAGATTTCTTTTTTATTTTTTTAGATTTTTCAAGGCAATGGGTTAAGTGGCTTGCCCAAGGCCACACAGCTAGGTAATTATTAAGTGTCTGAGACCAGATTTGAACCCAGGTACTCCTGACTTAGAGGCTAGTGCTCTATCCACTGCGCCACCTAGCCACCCCTCAATTTAGATTTCTATTTATACTTATTAGACTCCAAGAAAATACTTTCTTATGAGCCCTTTTTATGTGTCCTCCATCCAAGCAGAACAATTCTAGTTCTTTTGTTTGTTTTCTCAAAAAAAAAATATTTTATCAATTTTTTTTTGCCTTAAACCTTCCTTACAACAAGAAAAAAGAGTTTTAAAAAACCCAAAGGACAAGCTATGCATGCCTGACATTATATTCAACATGCTATATCTATAGTCCCCCCCCCCCCCACTCTAAGGAAAGAAGAAAGATACATTCCTTTTCTCTTTTTGAGGACTAAGACGGCCATTATGGCTACATAGCATTTGTCTTTGTTTTAGAATTCTTTTCACAAGTATCATTACAATCATTTTGTATTGGTTTTCCTCCCTTTGCTTGCTTTATTTTTTATCAGTTCATGTAAGACTTCCAAGATTCTCTGAACTCTTCATTTTCTTCGTTTCTTATGGAGTAATATATATGACAATTAAAGACCACAGTCGACCTCTCTTCATTTCTTTGTCTTTTTTGGGGTGGGCAAGGCCATAGTGTCAGTGACTTGCCCAAGGCCACACAGCTAGGTAATTAAGTGTCTGGGGTCGAATTTGAACTCAGGTCCTCCTGACTCCAGGGCTGGTGCTCTATCCACTGAGCCACCTAACTGCCCAATCTCTCTTCATATGAATCCTCTTTTATCTGGATTAGCCCTGAAAATGATATTACTCTTTCCTCTGAATCCTCATCTCAACTTTCCTATAGGGTGAGCCCAATTCTAAGATCTTTAACTTAAAGGACCATAAAAAGAATGTTTGAAAGAGTGTAGAAATGAACCTTAGAAAAGATAGGAAAATCAGAAATAATAAGGATTTTATAGACTAAAGAAAAGAAGATTGACTTAATTATGACCTTCAAATACTGGAGCCACGCATTTTAACTAGCTCCCTTTTCTTTTAGGAATAGTCATATCAATTTAGAATTGATAGTCACATCTTTCTGAAGTTGAAACTGGTCACTTCTGAAAGGAGTGTGATCTCTTTTACTATATAGCTAGGTCTAGAAAAATTCTCATTCCTTTCTAGGGCAACTTAAAAGTGGTCCTGTTTAGGATGAGATTATTTTTTGAAGTCATCTTCAGTCATGGCCCTCAGGAGGTCATGAATATAAACAAATATGAATGTTACCTGGTTGAATAAAATTTTATGTGTTGGGGAATAAGGGAAAATAAAATTAGATAAGATACTGATAGATTAGATTATGGAAGCCCTTGGAAGTAGGGTTAATCTTGAAGTGATAGGGGATAGGGAGTCATTAGAATTTCCTATCTTCAGTCATTCTGATTCATATCTGGTCACTAGACCCAGATGCACTGGAGGAAAAAGTGAGGCCTTTGACTTGGCACAGCACCCCCTCACTCAAATCCAATTCACTAGATTTTCATGTTATCTCCTCCCTGATGACATGGTCTTCAAGAATGAAGGACAAACACCATCCTCATCAGTTTCCTAAGCAGGGAAGGGCTATGGAGAAAGTGTTTCCTAGTTCTGCTGTCTTATTCTAGGAAAATGACCCTGAATAAATCACTGTAAAGTCTCTGAACTTCAATTTCCTAATTTGTCAAATGGGGATAATCTCTCTCTTACCTACATCTATACAGGGTTACTGTGAAGCTCAAATGATGTAACATAACAAGAGCAGCAGTAGCAAAACTAACAATAGCTTATCTGAATTCAAATTTCAACTAAATTACCATTTTCTACCAAAAAACCTTTCCCAATCTTTCCTAATACTAAATGCCTTTCTTCTCTTAATTATTTCCTTTTCATTCTGTGCATAATTCATTTATATTCATTTATTTATTTATTGATTGATTGATTCCTTGTTGTTCTTCCCTCCCCTAGACTTGTAAGTTCTTTGAGGGCAGGGGTTCTCTTTGCCACTTTTTGTATCACAGTATCTAATAAATGATTATTGACCTGCTGAATGCATTTATATTGTGCATGATATCATTGTTATCTTTTACACTTCAAATACTGGAAGCTCACCTCAGATACTAAGTGGGTTACATTGGGCAAGTGACAACCTCTCTGGTTTTCATTTCTTCATCTGCAAAATGGAGGGGTTGGATTGAATAATCTCCTTTCGATGATCTTTCAAAGTTCAGACGTCTTTGTCTGGTATTCAGAATTCTCCATATTCAGGTATAATTCTCTCTTTCTATAGGACACGTCTTGCTTCATATAAAATAGATACTCCTTTCTGTGGAACAACTTCTGAACTCTCTTTTCACCTTACCTTTGTACAGGTGGTTTCCTCCACCTGACCTGCTGTCCTTTCCCCTCCTCACTGACTGAATTCCTACGCACTCTTTAAAACCCAACCAAATGTTTCTTCCTTCAGGTCTTCCTGTGTGGTCATCTCCAGACCTCCTGTAGCTTTGCAATTCTTTTCATGTATTATTTTGGTACTATTATTATTTATTCTCCTGCTAGCCTATAAACTCTGTGAGGGTAGGACCCTGTTTTAGGTGAACTTTTTTATTTCCTTAAAGGTCTATGTTAGAAGATATTAATAAATTTTTGAAGATTGCTTCCATCTCCTATTACTGGAGATGTTCCCTGATGATTTCTAAGCGAGGTTAAAGGACCATTTGTTGGTAATATACCTGTAGAGAGTCCTGGTCAGCACTTGATGATCTCAGCACCCACTAACAAGGATCATGATTACAACTTTCATAATGGAAATGGCGTTTCATTATAGATCAATATCCTGACTCCAGAAGAAACAATGAATGTGGTGAACATAGAAAATCATGAGAAGATGTAAATGAACTGATTTAGAGTAAAGTAAGCATCCCCAGGGAAGCCAGTGAATCAATGAACATTTATTAAGTGCCTATGGTATACCAGTTACTGGTCAAAATCCTGGAGAGATAAAAAGGGGTAAAATATTGTCCCTACCCTCAGAGAACTTTGAATCTAATATATTTACAAACCAAGTTATTTACAGGATAAATAGGAAATAATAGAGAGAAGGTACTGGAATAAAAAGGTATTGGGGAAGGTTTCCAGTAAAAGATGGAATTTTAATTGGGCTTTATAGGAAGCAAGGAGGTCAGTAGCTGGAGCAGAGGAGGAAGAATGTTCCAGGAGGATAATAAAGAAAATGCCCAGCACTGATAGATGGAGTGCCTTATTCATGGGACAGTCATGAAAACACAGACTATACCAATAGAAAGGGTGATAAAGTGTTGTGTAATTATAATGATCCATTTTTTCCCAAATGGACATATGAAAATGTATCTCCCTCCCTTTTTTTGCAGAAGAGGAGAAAGTGGGTATGGAATAATACATACAGCATCAAATTTGGTTGTATATTAGTTTTGTGGAACTGATTTCATCTTACTTTTTTCACTTCTTCTTCCCCTTACAAGGGATAGCTCTCTGGGTTGGAAAGAGAATAATAATTTTTCCATAATAAAATGATATAAAAGCAAAATATATGAAATGAAATGAAAATATTTTCATTGACAATTTATATTTAAATTAAACTATGGATAATCTGATGACTGTTATGACTCAAGTAAATGTGGGGACTACATTTGGGGGTGGGGCTGGAGAGAGCAGTGAAACCAGGCTTACTGGTCCAAAAAAGTTTCCAGAGTAGCTCCTCTTTAGCCATCCCTCATCTCCATCTCTCCTGGCCCCTGCAGGGAAACTTCCTTGCACCTTGGAGAGCTGGTGTAGCAGGTGCCCATTCCCTAAGAATAGCTTCCTAAGGTTGGCCCCAGGCATCTTCAACCTCCTTGGCGCCCCCTTCCCCCTCCTGCAGGTTGCTGAGCTAGGTAACTCTTGCTTGATCCAATCTGGCTTTGGGGCATTCCCACCAGGTGGGTGGCAGTGGGAGGTCCCCATTCTTTGCAGGTGAAAAATCCAACTCTGGTCCTGCTGAGTCCGAGTCCATAATACAAAGGAATTCCCTCCAGGCCCCTTTGCCTAATCCCCCCCCAACTGACCTCCCCTCATCTCTTCCTGGCCTTCCATACAAATAGTCCAGTGGACTTTAGGATGAGTGGAGAATGGCTAGGCTGGATAGCCAGGGATCTTGGCTTCCATTCATTTGATTACAGATTTAGAGCTGAAAGGGAATTCGGAGGTCTCCTAATTTAATGCCTTCATTTTACAGAAGGAAACTGAGGCTCAGAAAGACCCTCTGTCACATAGATAGTGTCATGAAATGAAATTAAACCTATTTGAGAACTCTTTCCACTGAACCAAATTTCCCAGTTTTCTCTGACTTTCTATGTGACCTCGAGCCAAGTACTAAATCCTTCTGAGTCTTTTAACCAGGGCAAGTGAGGGAAGAGCATAAAAGGGGAAAGAAAGGTCCCTACCCTCCCACCTCTGGATAAGGGTCAATATAAATCACATTGCTGAAATAATTTTAAGTATACCAAAACATCAGTTTAGGACATGCACTGATATACTCCACAAAGTTTTTCTGATGTAGACAAGGGTCTAGATTGTGTGCTGGGTCATGTTAGAATAAGGAAGGCATAGCCCAGGCTTCTCAAGGAACCTACAATGTCTCTAGTGAGAACACAGAGTTCTGGAATAGAACACAGAGTGATCACGGGATTTATAGCTGGAAGGCATGTTAGAGGCCATCTAGTCCAGCCCACTCATTTTACACATGAGAAAGCTGAGGCACAGAGAGGAAAAGTGATTTAATAACAGCTAGCATGAATATATTGCTTTCAGGATTGCAGAGTGCTTTACATATTTATCACACTTGTATCTCACTACAACCCTGTGAGGTGCTTATTGTTATCCTCATTTTACAGATGGAGAAATTGAGGCTGAGTCATCTCATGACTTGCCTACCTTGTGAAGTAGTTGCTCTATTATCTGTCTTTCTACAAAGCAGCAGCACCAACAGTCAAACCTCTAGTTATCTGACTCTAAATGAAATTGGTCCTCTTTTAAAATGAAGGCTGAATAACAGCTTTTCAACAATCCATGATGCCTTACAAAATTAGGATCAGAGAATTAGAGCTAGAATGAGCCCTAGAAATCACCTGGGTTGACCGTCTCGTTTTGCATTGCAGTAAAGATTCTAAGAAATATACTGGGGTTCACAGAAGAGAGGTGAGAGGTATCATGGAGAAGCTCGTATTTAAGCTGAACCTTGAAGGATGGCTTAAATTTCAAAAGCGGTAGATGAGTGAGAGAAAGGTAAGGGCAGGAGACCAAACCAGTTCCAGGGAATGGTGTGAACCAAAATGTGAAGGTGGAAGCATACAAGGCACACTCAGGGAAAGGTGAAGAATCAATTTTAGGTTAGCTTTTTTTCCCCCTTTTTCAAGGCAATGGGGTTAAGTGGCTTGCCCAAGGCCACACAGCTAGGTCATTATTAAGTGTCTGAGACCCGGATTTGAACCCAGGTACTCCTGACTCCCGGGCAGGTGCTTTATCCACTACGCCACCTAGCTGCCCCCAGGTTAGCTTTTAAAGTTCTCTACAAGTTAGCTCACACCTACTTCTATATTTTTTTTTTAACATTCTTTAGCTCAATAGGACAACTAACTGAAACAGATGCATCATTTCCCAAATCCATCCATGAAATTCAATTTAAACGAGTTTTTTTCCCCCTCTCTATTATAGATTTTAAGTGTTTTCATCGTGTAATGCAGTGATAGAGCCCTGTCAAGAGACTTGGAGGTCTAGTCCTGTCTCAGCTGTGTGACTATGACAAGTCATTTCCCTTCCTAATCTCTCCATTGTTTCATCTGTAAAATGGGTTTAGGTTCACTTAGATCTTAACTTCCTAAGATTCTACTAACCAAAGGAGGGAATCTTTGAAACTTAAGTTTGTGTCAGAGGTCTTATAGTCCATATTCCTTCCCCATGCAGAAAGCTTTATAGTTTTTCTGTTAAATGATTAATCTCTGCTTGAGCCCCTTTAATGATGGACAACTCATTACCTTATACTTAAACCCTATAGCTCCAATCATTTCACCATCTCTACAACTTTCACCTCTCTCTCTCTCTCTCTCTCTCTCTCTCTCTCTCTCTCTCATTACTTCCATAGTTTTCTGTTGTAAATGTATTTGGTGTGTGTGTGTGTGTGTGTGTGTGTGTGTGTGTGAGCGTTCATTACATAGAATACTACCCAAGGAAAAGGGCCAAGTCTTTCCTCTCCTTGGTAGCTCCTACAGGATGCCGTGTGCACTGAACGACCATTTCTTCCCTGCACCTAACTGGCTAATTTAATTTCTATTTCTCAGGATAATTTGGTCTTGAGGTAAAGTACAGTGGCACAAGCCCTTTTTATTATAAGTGACTTAATGTGGGTTCAGTGAGAGAGAGAGAGAGAAGGAGAGGGAGGATGGAATGGAGGGAGGAGGATGGAATAAGGACCGGAAGAGGAAGAAGGGGAGGAAAGGAAGGAAGGAGGAAAAGAAAGGAGGACGCACAGAGAGTGGGATCAGAATGGGAAGGGTGAAAGGGAGAAATAGGAAGAAAAAAGAAGAGAGAGAGAGAGTCAAGAAAGGGTGGGAGAGGAATAGAAAGGAAAGTAAGTTTTACAAGATTGGTAATCAGGTTCATTCCAATGAGAGAAAAGATAATTTCTCCAGCTCGGGGAAAAGGAACAAAAAGAGCAAGAAAGAGGCAAAGAGGAGCAGGAAGACTGGAAAAGTATGTGGGATACAGTCTAGAAAAAGGAAAAAGGGATGGAAAGAGTGAGAGAGAAATAGGGTAAAGTTAGGGCATCAAGGCAACAAGAAAAGACAAGGAAAAGAAAGGGAAAGGCAAAGGAAAGGGGAGGAAAAGAAGTGAGGGAAGGAATAAGTGAGGAGAATCTAATGGAAAGTGTGGGAAATAGACTGAAGAAGAATTAAGGAGGAAGGGAAAGGGGGGAAGGAAAAACAGGAAAGAAGGAAAAGGGAAAAGAAGGAAGAGGTAGTAGGACCAAGAAATGCCTGGTGCATACCGAGTGCTTAAATGAATAGCTATTGAATTGAACCGTAAAACAGGGAGGTAATAAGTGAAGAATAAACAGGGCCAACATGGGAAAGAGAAACAGGGAAGGATAGAATGGATGTGGGAGGGAGAAAGGGAACGTGGTAGGAAGCAGGAGAAATAGAGAGAGGGAGGAAAGAGAAAGTTGGAAGAGTGAGAAAGAAAGACAGGAGAGAGAGGGAGAAATAAGAGAAAAGGGAGGAGAGAGGAAAGAGGTGAAGTGAGAAAGGTGGAAGAAGAAGAAGAGGACATTTCAAGAAAGAAATAGAAAGATAAGATGAAGAGAAGGGGGAGAAATAATGAGGAAAGACAGAAGAGGAGATCGGAGAAGTAGAAACAAAAGAGAAAGAGGGGGATAGTGGGAAGGGGTGAAGGAGAAATTAGGGAGATGGGCAGAAAGGTCGAGAGTGCGAGAAAAGAGGGAAGAATAGAGAAGGGGAGAGAAAGAACTAGAGAATGAAAGGGAAAGAATGAAGGAGGCAAGACAGAGAGAAAGCAGAGAGAGAGAGAAGAGGCAGGAGGCGGTGGGAGTGGGTGTAAGTTGTGGGGAGAGAGAAGAAGGGAATGACATTCCGAAGGCGGAGAGAAGAATCTCTCTCTCTCTCTCTCTCTCTCTCTCTCTCTCTCTCTCTCTCTCTCTCTCTCTCTCTCTCTCTCTCTCTCTCTGTTACTCTCTCAACTTTTGACGAAGTTGAAGTTGCCTGAGAAAGTTCCCCCCCGCCCAAGGTGAAATTAAACTGCAGAATTGCTTGGCGAGCGGTGCAGTGTGGGGGTCAGCGCAGATCTCGGGGCTGCCTTTGCTCCCGAGCCCGGCTCTCTCATTAACAGACAGCGGCGCAATTAGATGCGGTATTATCTTATTTCTGGGGCCCTGCCTCCTTGCCAGCATCCCCGCTGCAAATTAAGCAATTGCAGAATTAGATTAACGGAGAGCATATGTGGAAATTACCTTTTTAATTTCTTAATTACATTGTACTCACCTGCAGCTCAACCCGTCTCTACGAGGGAGGCCCCCGCACTGTGCTAATTTCCAACGAAATCATATCTGGGTTCTAGAACAGAGTGAGAGCTGGCGAGCCATCCCCCTCCCCTCTGCCATCCATCCCGAAGGTCTATTTTTATCCCTGTGCGTGGGGGAGAAGCATTGATCACCCCCCATTCCTCCTCCCATCCCCTCCTATCCAGATAGGAGTATGGGATGAAGAGCTACAAGGGACCTTGGAGGACTTGGGCTGACCCTCTCCCATCACTCCTCCCACAGAGACCCTTCAAAGATTGATGCTTCCCTGGTCCAGCAATAAGAGGTAGGGAGGCTGCAGGATGAAATGGAAAGAGAGCTGGTCTTAGAATCAGGAAGATGTGAGTTCAGGTCATCCCAAGGACTCAGTAGTTTTGTGACCCTGGTCCAGTGACAAGGTCAGCACCACCCCCCCAAAAAAAAACAATTCTCTAAAACTGAGAAGATGTCTACTTGAGAAACAGAGAGTTTCTTCTCTTGGAGTCCAATCCCTAACAATATCTCATCTTTATTATGCAGTGTCTTAAGATTTGCATTTTCTTTTTTTTTTTTACCTATTTCTTGCCTTGTCTCATTCCAGACTTTCAAGAGCTCTTTTTGGCATTATTGAGGTTAAGCTTTGTAACCATGGACAGTTCTCAACTCTGAGTTTGTTTCTCATCTCCTTCCTTATCCCATTCCCTTCCCTTTTCTCTTTCATGTCTTTTCATTTTTTCATTCTTCTCTCTTTGTCTCACTCTCTCTCTTTTCATCTCCTTTCCTCCCTCTCTCTGATGACTGGAATTTGAACCCAGGTCTCAGGAATATAGATTTTAATGATGAAAAGGGCCCTCAGAGACTAGCTAATCTAACCATCTCTTTTTACAGATGAGGAAACTGAGGTCCAGGGAGATTCAGTGGGGAAAGGGAAGAGTGTTTGCTATGTACCAGGCTCTGTACTGTGTTTTTGTAAATATAATGTTATTTTATATAGGTAGTAAGAGACAGAAGTACTATTTAAAATCATTTCCTCTCTTTCCAAGATTTAGCCAAAGATTTCTTTACTAACAGGAATGAATGTCTATGAGCTTGGGCAAAGATCAAAGATTCAGAGTCAAAATTTGTTATCTAAAGACTATAAATTCAGAAGGAAGAAAGACAGACAGAAAGAAAGAAAGAAAGAAAGAAAGAAAGAAAGACAGAAAGAAAGAAAGAAAGAAAGAAAGAAAAGAAAAGAAGAATTAAAGACAAAATAATAAAGGAAGGAAGGAAAGGAGGGAGAGAGGAAGGAAGGGAAGAAAGAAAAGGAAAGAAGGAAGAAATAAAGAAAGAAAGAAAGAAAGAAAGAAAAGAAAAGATGGAAGGAAGAAAAGAAGCAAATAAAGAAGAAGGTAAGAAGGAAGTCAATAGATCCAAAGAAATGTTTGTCCATTCAAGGCCAGTGCTTTATCCACTATGCTACCTAGCTGCCCCATGATGTAGTCTTAAAACTTGTGTCCTTAATTTGAATCCTGGCCCCACCACTTACAAACTTCTTGAGTTTTGATTGAATCATTCCAACCTCTATGAACCTCAGTTTCCTCATTTCTAAATGAACATAATAAAAATGACATATTCCATATCTCAAGGGACTTTGTAAACTTAAAGAATGAAACTATTACATCAGAAAGTAAACTCTCCACCATACTCTATGATTGGGGGAAGAGTCAAATTCTACTTCACCATCACTATTCCCCCAAGTATCAAATGGCTTCATGCTTGGCCCCAACATCCTGGCTACCTTAGCCTAGTTATGACCTCTGAGGGAGACAGGATGGTACTATGGAAAGGGTTTTGGATTTTGGAGTCAGAGAATCTGGTTTTGAATCCTGAATCCGACACTTCCTAGGTGTGTAACTCCCTGATAAGTTGTCCTACCTCTGTGGGTCTTGGTTTCCTTATCTGTAAAATGAAGGCATTTAACTTAATGTCTTCACAGGCTTCTGTACACAATGGTAACTTAACAATTGTTTGATGAAATACCTTAATATACATAAAGCAAAGTACTTATAACATTGGAATTCATCAACAAGCCTGGAAAGTAGGAACCACAGTCATTATTCTTCTTGTTTTAGAGATGGAGGTGATATGTGATTTGTTCTTAGCCACACAGAAAGTACCTGTTGGATCCTATAATCACAGACTGATCTGGAAGGGCCCCTCAGTGAGGTGGAGTTCAAACTTCCCTTTGGAAAGAGGGATTGGATTTATTCTATTTGGGATTGGATTTGGCAAACTGAGAGAACTCTGCAGATAGGCAGATTTAGACTCAGTAAGGAAAAACCATCTTAAGAACTAGAGAGGTATGAAAATATTATATACTTCCTGGGATAGGGTGGGCACTCCCTCGCTTGAAGTCTTTGGGCAATGACTGGATATCTACTCATTAGGGAAACTAAAGAGAAGATTCTTTTTCAGATACATATAGGATTAGATCAACAGCTTTCTAAGTGAGCTTCAAGCACCTCTGGAGGTCCCTCAGACATTTTTTAGGGCATATTAAAATAAACAGAATTTTCATAATAATCTGTTATTATTTTCTTATTAAAAATCTCCCTTTTCCAACAATTTCAATTCAATAAACATCTATTAAGCATCCCCTGAGTGTATGGCAGCATGCTGGCTAAGAAAACTCTAGTCCCTGTCCTCATGTAGGTTATGATACAGTCGGGGAAGTCAACACATAAAAGAAATGTGAAAAAAGGGGAAGGGGGAAATGGAAGGTAGAGGAGAGGGAAGGGGTCATCAGGGAATGCAGTTTAGGGCCTTGATATTCCATTAAATGGAAACCAAGGAGAGCTGCTGTTGGAAAATAGTTACATGAAAAGTTTGGAACCCTGAATCTCAACCCTCCAACTCTCCAATTATATATCTCTGGGAGGTCAGTTTTCTTCATACACTTCAGTCAAAACAACATATTGCAATGAATTGAGTGCTGAAGCAGATATGAGAATCCATCTATCACCTCTTAAACTAGATAGTGAGGAGATTTGCAAAAATGTGTGAAATGATGCCATTTTTCTCACCTTTTTTGTTTTGGAAAATATGTTATTCATGTTAATATATAAGAGGTTTATTTTTGAAATGAATAAATACATATTTAAACATTTATTAGTTTTAATTTCTAATATGGTAAATATTGATAGATATAACCCACATAAACAAAAGATCTTTGGAATCATAAATAATTTCAAGACCTTAAAGGGATTCCATTATCATTATATTGGTAAATCATTGAATTAGCCAACCTCTGAAGTCCCTTCTATTGCTGGAGATTCTGTAGTTCTGAATCTGGGAATCAGGGTTTCTCCTAACTCCAAGTCCAGCATTCCTTCTCTTCAATATATAATATTGACACAAACCTTAATAAAGCATAGAAATTTTGTCTTTACAACCCCAGACATTCAGATAATTTGGAAATATTGGGTTCATTGGCGGTTTCTATTTTCATTCAATATGCTAATTATGAAGGGTCCTTATCTATTAATTCAAGGAAGTCAACTAGTCATCTCACTTTGGGATGCTTTGCTCTCCATTAGTTAATTATCCTAAATGTAAATGAGAAGAACAAAACCATATTCCTTTAAAATATGTTATAATTCAGACTTTTCAAGAGTTAAATTACTAGAGGATCATAAAAATTGTAGAATGTCAGAACTAGAAGGAACTTTAGAAATCATTTAGTTCAACACCTTTGTTTTATAGGTGAGGAAACTGAGTACCAAAGAGGGTAGTTGACTCACCCAGGAACACAGAAACGGTCCAACTCAGCTGACTGGTAGTCTAGACTAGCATCTTACATTCTGATTCTTTGACTTGTGCCAGGTCCACCATGAACATGAAAGGCTGATTCATTAAGTAGGAGACAGGCCCATCCAATAAAGAAAACCAACTCGATCCATCAATTTATATCAATGGTGGTGTAAAGAAGAAGAGACAATGCAGTGTAAAAGGTGGAGAATTTGGTTTTAGTTCTTGTCTTTGCCTTACTATCTAAGTGACCCTGAGAAAGTAATTTCTTCTCTCTAGACTTTACTTTTTTCAACTGATTTGGTCCTATGAATGCCATTTTATCTTTTCTCCACTGACAGCAATAGCTTATTAAGTTCTTGCATAGATGGTGTCATTTGAAACAGAGTAACTTTGGGAGGTTAATGCTACAGGTATTATCCTTTTTTTTTCAGATGAGGAAACTGAGTCTAAAAACTTAATTAGCTTCCTCAGTAGCACACAGTAATGAGACTTAGTTGGTCTCTCTTCCTCAGTCTCTCCCCTCTTCAATTCATCTCTCACAAAGCTGCCCAAGTGATACACAGATTTAACTAAGTTGCTCTCCTCAGTAGACTCCAGCGGCTCCACGTCACCTCCAGGATCAATCATACATTTCTGTAAGCAACATTCAAAGTCCTCCATTATCTGGCCCCTTGCTTCCTCTAAAGTCTTCTTAAACATTGCTCCTTCCAACACAGAATTTTTTTTTAACATATGAACTTGTACCTCCTGTCTCTGCCTTGGTATTAGCTGCCCCCTTCCTTTCAGGTCTTAGAATCTCTTTTCCTTAAAGTCTTAGTCCAGTTATTCCTGATCCCCACAGTTGCTTGTTGCACCCCCCCAACTACTTTGCATCTATTTTGAACAAATTTCACATATATTTATATATGTACATGTTTCTCACATTAGATCATAAGCTCCTTGAGGACAGGCACTGACTCATATTTGTCTCTGAGTCCCATTGCTTAGCAGAGTAGCACTAACTGGGTGCTTAATAAATGAATCCTTGCTGACTATTTTAGCAAAGTTCTTATGACTTCCAGTTCAGTACTTTCCCCCTTTGGGACAAAAGAACAAATAATGGGTCATTTTGGTTAGAAGTGGAGCAGATCATCTTGGAGGATCCTTCTTGCCCATTCACATGGTGTAAATCTAAGAGTTGTGAGAAATAAAGGTGAAAAGTAGAATGGCAAAGTAACCAAAGAAAGACTATCATGTTGACAGGGTCACTGACTATTCTATAGGGGGTGGCTTGAAGAAGCAAGGGAAGTTGAGCCTGAACAAGAAAATTCTTAGGATGGAACATGATTTCTATCTTTTCAGCACTTGAAAGACTGTCCTAGAGAAGAGGGGCTTGACTTGTTTTGTTTGGTCCCAACACCTAAGAGGCTGACCTAATACTCGCTGATGCAAAGAGGTGAGAAGTTTCTTTTCTGTATCATAGATGCCTTATGTTATTAACTGTCTTTGGAGGGGAATATTTCCAAGTGAATAAAAAATAGGAATCTCCTCTCATCCTTAAGTCAAGTTCAGCAGTGCCAAATATCTGTATTATTGATAATAATAATAATGATGATGATGATTATATTTTATTTTTCAATCGTGGTAATTATTGTACATTAAATCATTAGCATTCATTATTCCCACAATGTGTAATTAGGACAATGGTGGATAGATTGCTCTTGACTGTAATGAAGTTTTTATAATTGTAATTTATTGTCATCAAATTACCTTTCTTAAAAGGAGTCTGAACATCAGACCCCTCATTCTGGGGAGGGGGTGGTAATTATTTTTAATTAATCTTCTTGTTTGCAGCCTCATAGGGAATGATGTTAGACCAATCCTGTTCCCTGTGTGTGCAAAAAGTTAACCAAGAATAGCAAAGCCATTCTTGCAAGCAAAAATTTATCATGGGGAATCTCTTCTTCCAAGCTCTTTTCTTTTCTCCTGTTAAATATTGACCCTGGGTGGTTGGAAATAATTTGGCTACAAAATTAGTTGGGGACAAAAAAGAGGCAGGAACAATAATAATTTGAAGGAATTTGCTGCTAAGCACAAGAAGAATGTCCATTATTCCTTTGCTGGTCACCGATTCATCCCTTCCCCCTAATTCAAATTTGTGTTCTATGTTCGGGAAAATGGGTTCTAGATGTAGACTGCTTTAAGTATCTGGCATCCCAGGTGTGATGTCCTAGGGAAAATTGCACTTCTCCCTCTTAAGTTTTTCTTGAGAACTCTTGTTAGAGAGATCATTCCTAATATCTGGGAGGCTAAATTACACAGAGGAAAACAGCAGTGACTATCGAGTTTGGGAGATCTGAGTTCTAATCCTATCTCTGGTGATCATTTTGGACAAGTCACTTAAGGAACTTCAGTTTTCTTATCGGTAAAATAAAATTCCTTGAGCTTTCTTCAAATGTTAGAGTTTGAATCTCTTCTCTGTTACTTACTGCCTATATCATCTTACATAATTTACTTAACCTCAGGTGCCTCATCTTCAGAATGAGGATGGGAATCTCAAGGATCCCTTTTAAGTTCTAATGTTCTAGGATTCAATGGTTCTGTTTTGCTTGGGAGATATTGCTTCATCTCTGGCCATGGTGCTGAAGGACACCCATGCCTCCACTACTTAAATCTATCTCCTGAATTGCCCAGGCAAAACTGAGTCAGAACATAACACTATGGATAAAAGGCATAATGGCATGGACCACCTGGTTGCCTTCTCTTCTTTCATCTCGTTTTTGAACTCAACTCTGTTCTCATCTTTGCCTCCTTTGCTGGTTCCTACTTCAGATCCCACCCTCTAAGTAAAGTTATCTCTCAGGGTTCTGTCCCGGGACCTCTTCTTCCTCCATATTATTTCATGGATCTAATTACCCTTATTTATACTGATGATTCTCAGATCATGTTCCAAACATTCGGCTGATCTCCAATTTTGCATCTCCAACTGTTTCTCAGGCATTTTATATTGGATTTCCAGTAGATATCATAACTTAATATGTCCAAGTTGGAATAAATTATTCCCCCCCCCAAGCCTTCTCTACTTTCTGCTTTCCTCTAGAGAACGATACCATACTCCTAGGTTCTTAGACTTAAAAAAACTAGGGGTCATTCTCACATCCTCACTCTTTCACCCCAACATCCATGATGCTGGCAAGATCTATTCTGCAATACAAAATCTCTTCTTGATTCTGGGCATTCTTTCTGACTATCCCCCATTCCTGTAATATCTCCCTCCTTTGCTCAGCCTCCTGACCTCCTGACCCCAGCTAAAATACTACCTTTTAAAGGAAGCCTCTTCCAACTTCTTCTTCATTTCAGTGCCTCCCGTCTGTTAATTAATTAATTATATATTATTTATTCTGTATATAGCTTATTTTGCATTTATTTGTTTGCAGGTTGTCTCTCCCATTAGAGTGTAAATTCCTTTAAGACAGGGACTATATTTTGTCACTTTTTGTATCTCTAGCTCTTTAGCACAATGTTGGCACATAGTAGACCCTTAATAAATCTCTATTGATTGTTCATGATGATCTCTCTCAAATAGAGAAATTTTGTCTTTTAATTTGCCAAGATCACTGAAAATTGGAAGTTTAAGAAAAGACTTGAATGATATCAAAAGAATTGGAGAAACTATATCTCTAGCACCTTGGGGTATAAATAGCAGCACAACCCCCAAGAAAAGTCAATCAAAGGTAGAGGTCAAAAGGGGAAGGACATTCCGATGTGAAATCCAGATTGGAATGAACTTCCAGGGCGATGGATGGAGAACATCCAAAGAAAAGTCAGAGTTGTAGTCTGGAAAAAAATTAAGACATGACTGACCTGGGAAGGATTTGAACTCAAGTCCCACTGACACTAGAACCATTGAGTGCTCTTTCTGCTGTACCATGTCATCTCTAAAGTTCCTTCCAATTCTTTCTATGATCTTATATTTAATCTCTTTCCTACATGATAGCCCTTTAAAGACTTAGTTCCCTATGTCTCATTATATATATATAATATATATTTATAAATATATAGCTATATCTATCTATCTCTATATAGATTTGAATTCCATTAGGTTATTAAGCTTTTATTATTATTATTATTATGTTGTATATACTATGCTGCATGCTGGAGGTGATATAAAGATAATAAAAGTCTCAGGCCTCACGAAACTTGCACCCTTGACAGGAATATGGGTGATTATTATTAGACCATATGGTTTGGAAAACATTTTCTTCATAGTCCTACAAAGTAGATATTATGATATTTATTTTCTCTATCTTACAGATGAGGAAACTGAGGCTCAGATAAGTGAAATATCCTTGGAGTTAGTCTGCATCAGGATTTGAACTCAAATTGAACTCTTGATTTCCAAGTCTAGTGCTTTAATCAATGTTATTTTGCTGCTCATTATAGTGAGGGATAAGATTAAAGGAAAAGCTATGCAAATACCAGAGATATGAGCACTGAAGTTCCTTGATCAGGTCGTAACCTTCTATCCCTACATCTTTCCCTTTCCCTTACTATCCCAGTCCTGTTTGCTGCTCATTGTGAACCCCTTTCCATTCATTTTTTAACTATTTGACAGATCATGATACTAAGCGTTGACTAGACGCTCCTTTCTCTTTCTCCACCCCTTGCTGTATCAAACGAACTCTATATTATCCTCTACCATGATGCTCTTTTTCCTGTTGTCCTACCCCTGATCACAGCTTACTAAACCAGTACTCTGGATTAATCCCACTCTCCACCTCATTCTCTTCCACTTGTTTGCTGCTTAATGGAGCTGGAACCAATGACCAAACTGGGCTTATTGGGTCCCTTACAAATGTTATCTAATTTCATCTGGGTCTTCATTTCAACTATGGCAATGTAAATATTCTATTTTTCTCTTAACAGTTCATTATCTGACTATTTCCCCTGGTTATTCTGAACCTTCTTGTATCTCTCTGAGTTACCTATCTGCTCAGCTGGAACTTCACTGAAAACACAAGGTCATTTACCAAAGTCTTCTCCTTCTTTCCTCCTCATGCTTACATATTTCAGAAATTTTTGCCCACTATCTTTATTCTGGTCTCAGATGTAGTCTTTCTTCCTGTCAAGACAAATCTTGAATATGCCACTTGACCTCAAACCCTTCCAAGTTGTCCAACAGATTGTTCCTAGTAGGATCCTTACTTTTTTTTATTTTGTCTATTCATCTACTGATTCCTTTCTTTCTGTCTATAAACATGCCCATGTCTCCACTTTAAAACAAAATATTCTTCCTTGATTCATCTACATATTCTCATATCACTCTTTTTCTTTATGACTAAACTACTTTAAGAAAGTCATATACAATACTGTCTCCACTTCATTTTCTTTCACACTTCTTTGCACTCTTGTCTTTTGAGTTTATTATTCAATGGGAACTGCCATTTCTGAAATTACCTGTGGTCTTTTGATTCCTAAATCCATTGGTCTTTTCTGTATCTTCTTCCTTTTAAAACTTTCTGCAAACTTTGATTCTCAAAATTTACTACCCTTTTATCCTTCCCTATCTGAGTTTTATGACATTGTTTTATCCTGATGCTCTTTCTATTTTTCAGATGATTCCTTCTTAGTTGTTCTTGCTAGCTCTTCATCTAACTCATGCCTAGTAACCATATGTATTACTCAAGGCTCCTCCTGATGCTTTTTTGCTTTACATGTGATTTCACATGTAATCTTATGAATTCAATTTATCATCTCTATGAAGATGATTCCCAGTTCTGTGCAACCAGCCCCAGTCTCTCTCCTGAGCTATGGTGTTGTAACTGCCTTTTGGACAACTCAAAGTGGATATTACATAGGCGTCTCAACTGAACATGTCCAAAACGGAACCCATTGTCTTCCCCCTCCCTCAACTTTTTTATTTCTAACTGCAATGGAAGAAAACTTTCTTCCTTTCTTGCTTGCTTCCTTGCTTCCTGCCTTCTCTCTGACTGTCTCTCTTTTTCTCTGTCTATCTCTCTTTTTCTATGTCCATCTCCATCTGTGTCTCTGAATCTGTCTTTCTCTCTGTCTCTGTCTCTCTCTGTCTCTGTCTCTGTCTCTGTCTCTCTGTCTCTCTGTCTCTCTCTCTCTGCCTCTCTTTCTCTCTCTCCCTCTCTCCCTACCCCTTTCTTTCATCAAGATAAAGATTGCTGAGGGTAAGCTAGCTAGTAAATGGCTAGCTTCTCCTCCCTCCTCCATGTATTTCCTATATAGCCTATATGTACTTAATTATTTTCATTCCATTTTCTCCATTTGAATATGAACTCCTTGAGGGCAGGGATTATATTTTGCCTTTCACTCTATCTCCCATTTTTTGCACAATGCATAGCATATAGTCCAAGCTTAATGCATGAATCCTGATTGACTGACTGGCTGAAGAATAGCAAGATCAGAGTGACTGGAATGACACGCATAATCATGCTGGGAAGCTAGGTAGAGGGCAGGCTGTGAAAAGCTTTAAATGCTAATCAGATTTGATCCTAGATGGAAAAGGGAACCATTAGAATTTATTTATATACATTTGTAGAAGGGAGAGAGGGGAGCTTCTCTTCCATATTACATTGGGGGGGGAGGGGTTGGGTGACCAAGTAATAGAAGGGGCACAGTGAGAGAAAAGGGAGTGGGAAGAGATCAGATCTTATTCCTAATGGGTGGATGGTGGGGAAGACTGGGAGAAATGAATCTAATTTCTTGGTAAAAGTGGCAATTTGCCAGCCCTTTTAATTATTATTTTTATTATGGATAAAGATTAAAAATAAACTGTGTGTCTCAAACACAGCAGGGACCAAAATTGTTCCCTAATTGTAATGTGTGAATCAATCTAGGCTCTATTAGCTCTTCTTTCTGAGGTGTAATTGAGGTGTGGTGGGTCTGCTTAGTCTTAGAGTACTGAGGTAATATCCACTCAGGAGACTCCCATGCTAAGTTTCCTTTTCCTTCCTCAATAAGATCATAGAATTATAGGACACAAACCTGCAAAGGACTTTTTAGCTTATCTAGTCCCACTCCCTCATTTTGGAGGCAATGAAACTGAGAAGACCAGGTAAATTAACTTATACAAAGATAGTCTTGGGATTGAAACATAAATCCTCTGACTTCAAATCTATCATTCTTTCCATTACATCCCTCTTCTTTTCTTCCCTCTCTCTCTCTCTCTCTATTCCTTCCTTCCTTCCTTCCTTCCTTCCTTCCTTCCTTCCTTCCTTCCTTCCTTCCTTCCTTCCTTCCTTCCTTCCTTCCTCCCTCCCTCCCTCCCTTCCTTCCTTTGTTCATTCATTCATTCATTCCTCCACCCTCATCTTCCTTTCCTACCTCTATTTACACTCCTGATGTCATCTCTTGAAATTCTGAAAAATAGTTTACTCTCTGGATATTAAAAAATGAATTCAGTCTATTCCATGCATTAGAAGAATAAGGGAAGAGTGTACTGAAATACAATCATTATAAAGTATTCCATCAGGCTGAAGTAGTAGGGGAAAAACCCACTGTTTTAGGAGTCAGGAGAATGGAACTTAAAAACCTAGTTTCACACTCTGATTTTACAATTTATTAGCTACGTGAACTTGAGTATCTACCATGTTGGAGAGATCCTTTGTATGTTATTAATGGAGGGAAGAAGAATGGAACAAGAGTCACCCAGGATAAGAAGACATGATTGGACTGCAAATTGTTTCATGAGAAGCAGTGTCTACACTGATGATGGTGATGATGATGATGATGATGATGATGATAGCATATTATAGGACTTTAAAGTTTGCAAAAATCGCTTTACAAATATCATCTTTTTTTTTTTTCCTTATCCTAACCCTGGAAGATAGGTGCCTTATTGCCCCCATTTTCCATGTGAGAAAATTGAGGCAGAGGCAAAGTTACTTGCACAGGCTCATTTGGGAAGTAAATGTCTGAGACATTACTCAAGTCTTCTGTACTCTAACCCCTATACCAGTATAACTGCATCTCAGATCACAGAGATATCCAAGGAAGAGATCCTGGGTAAGTCATTTTATGTTAGTTGGGACTCAGTTTCCTTTTCTACAACACAATAAGATTAGGTTAGATAATCTCTAAAGTCCTTCCCAGTTTGAGCATTCTGTTTTCAGGTCCCTTCCATTTTCTAACATTCTTGATTTACTAGTTGTCTCCACAATTAGATTGAGTCCCTTGGGGGCAGGTAATCTCTTTTACATCTTTTTGTATACTCAGCACTTAGGACAGTGTTTAGAACTTAGTAGATACTTAATAATTGTTTAATGACTGACTGATTCAGTTTTAATATCAATTCTAGTTCTGGCATTTAGTCTGTTAAGGGCCCTCCCCTCTAATAGTCTGTGACATAATAATGGCTTCTCCAGTCTCTAACATTCTCTATTCTAAAGTCCTTCCCAGCTCCGAGAGTCCATGCTCTAAGGCCCCTCCCAGTTCAAGTATTCTCTGTTCTAAGGCCCTTCTCAAGTCTTACCTTGTTTAATTCTAAGGACCTTCCTAGCTCCAATATATCATATTTTAAGGTTCCTCTCATCTCAAATATTCCATGTCCCTCTCATCTCTGACAGTCTTTGTTTCGAGGTTCTTCCTGCCTCTGACATTTTCTAGTTAAAGGGGCCAGCCAATCCTTACTTTCTTCTCTGATCTAAGGTCCTCCTTAGAATAGACTGTATGAAGGTGAGTAATGGAAAGATGTTTATTGGACTATGATTTCAAAACTTTCCAGCTGTTAACTATAGGCAAATCATTTCAACTTGTAGCTTTGATGCCCTCATCTCCAAAATGGGAATAAAAACCTGCATTTCCCACCTCAGTAAATGTGAGGAAAGTTCACATGGAAATGTTTTTAGACTAGAGTGAGATTTTTACCTCCCAAGCATTGGCCCCTCAGCTGCCCACATTGTGGACCTGTCAAATTCAAAGATTTTATACCTTTGAGGTGAGTTTTAATGACTGGGTTGCCCTAGGCTTTGAGAGATGAACTCAAGGAGGCTTTAGGACATTGCTGTGATCCAAGATTGAGCTCTGAACACACAGACCAGGGCCAAGCAGAGCATCTGTGTGATAAAAAGATAAAAGAGCTGATACATTTAGGAAGAACAGCACAAGCACCTATTTAGAAAGGAGGCAAACCCTCTCACTAGCCAAGGCATTCAGACATATCTACAGCACAGTCATTCTTGCCTGGTTGACCCATTTTAGAAGAGCCATCGACAAGCTGGAAGCATCTGGTGTGGATGGCTAAGGGAGTGAGAATCCTGGAGATTTAGCTTTATGGGGATTGATTGAAGAAAGTAATGATATTTAACCCGGAAAAAAGAAAGTTGGTAAGGGAGGGGAGATGTGATAATTTGACCAGCATTTGGAAGACTTCAAGATTTTTAAAAAAAGGGGACGGCTAGGTGGTGCAGTGGATAGAGCGCTGGCCCTGGAATCAGGAGTACCTGAGTTCAAATCCAGTCTCAGACACTTAATAATGACCTAGCTGTGTGGTCTTGGGCAAGCCACTTAACCCCACTGCCTTGCAAAAAAAAAAAGATTAAAAAAAACTCAAAAGGGATTCAACTTGTTCTGTTTGGTCAAATTTGGTAGACCCAGAAGAAGTTCGGGCAAATTGTGAGAGGGAGCTTTGGGCTCCACACAAAGAAAACATTGGAAAGATTTAAAGAGCTGTCCTTGAACTAACTAGGGGCCTTGGGAGTCATAGTTAAGAGCATTTATTAAATGTCTTTTATGGACCAGGCTCTATAATACTTTGTGCTGGAGATATTTTATAGGGTATGTATGGGAAAGGGTGGATTTGCATGAATGATTCCCAGCACTGAGATACTGTGATTCATTTTGATTCAATTCAAAATATTTAATAAGAGTAACATCTTGGTAATTTAACATGGGGAGAATGGCAATGATTGAGGTTGTCAGCAAACATTTCCTATGGCACATGAATTCAGTTTTAAAGGAAGCTAAAGATTTGGACAGTAGGGTAAGGGGGTATGGGGAGGCTTTGGACTGACCAGGATATGGAATGCTGAGTTCAAGCCTGTTTGACTAGATGGGTGGAGGGGTGGGGCAGTGAGAAATCAGGCTAGAAAAGATGAGTTTTATAGGAGGCTTGTTTCTGTTTCCCTTCCCTGCTTCTTTCCCTCCCTCTTCCTTGCCCCACCCCAATGCTCTCCTCAACCCATTCCCAGGGTCTCTCTCTTTGACTCAGAAAGTAGCCATTACTGCGGGCCACCCAAACCCCCAAGGGGACAAAGACTGTGGCAGCCTGGCTGGGAGCCCCTGAGCCCGGGAACGGGTGCTCACTCACATCATGGACTGATTATATCACTGTCACAGGGGAACATGGGGGTTAATTACCATTCTCTGTGTGTGCAGGGCAGAGTAATGCAGTGTCTCTTGAGCTCTCTCTGTATGTATGTGTGTGTGTGTGTGTGTGTGTGTGTGTGTGTGTGTGTGTATGTGTGTGAGGGGGAAGATCAAGAAAGGGGAGAGAGAGAGAGAGAGAGAGAGAGAGAGAGAGAGAGAGAGAGAGACAAGAAAAGAGAGAGAAGGGGGCAAGAAAAAGGAGAGGAGAGAGGAAGTGAGGAGAGGAGAGAGAGAGAGAAGGGGAGAAGGGGGGAGAGAGAGAGAGAGAGACAGACAGACAGACAGAGAGAGAGAGAGAGAGAGAGAGAGAGAGAGAGAGAGAGAGAGATGGTGTGGGTTGGGGCCCCGTGTGTTTCTCTGTGTGTGAGCAGGCTGGCCTGGCAGGAGCCCGGGCTGGGGCTCAGGGCTAGGATTGGGTGTGTTGGGGGGAGGGGGTTGATTGTCCATGAGCTTTGAGCTCCCAGTTCTGTCTTGTCTGGTCCGGCAAAAGCGAAGTGCTTAACAAGTATTAAGAGACACAAATAATTCTCCCTTTCTCCTTTTGCCCATTCTTTTTTTCCCCTCTCTCTCTCTCTCTTTCTCTTTCTCTTTTCTTGTAAATCCTGCTTATCGCATCTGAATAGCAGAATGGCTTGGTCCGGGACCTTTAATCAGGTTCCTGGTAGGCCCTGGCCGGGCAAAGTGGCTGAGGATTACCTTTTATCTGAGGGGGTTTTAGGTTTTTAGTTCCCCTCTGCCCCTCCCCCCAGCTCTGAACTCCCCCAGCCCCCCTCCCCCTTTCGTGTTTTCTTGCTCCCCGTTTGTTCTCACAAGAAGTAAGTAACTGAGGCTTAAAGAGAGGGGGAGGGGGTGTTACAAACTTAAGGGGATCGAGGTCTATTCAGAGCGACTTGTCCACAGTCTTGCAGCTTTTGTTCCTTGGCCATTCTTCACTTGATTTCTTCACTCCAGTAAAAGCACTCTAATTCCCTTTTAGATACCGAGAATCCATCCTCTTCTCCTTGTCCCTCCCTCCCCTCTCCCCGCAGCTCCCCCTCCCTCTCTTCCTCCCTCCTCCCTCCACCCCACACACCCTAATTCACTTTCTCAGACCTTTTATACTGAGGCCTTCTCAACATCAACAAAGCCCTAACATCATGTAAAGTCTTTCTTTCACAGGCAAAGTGGGGCAGGGAGAGAAAGCTCACCCCCTCTCCCCTGCCCCCCACACACATACATTCCAGGCTGGAGCCTCAAGGTGGGGGGAAGGGAAGATGGAGAGAGGTGGGATCTGTGGAATGGGGGGGGGGGTGGCATTTTATTCTCTCCGCTGCAATAGCTTCAAGTTTCACACACTCCTTTACTTTTCTAAAATCTAGGCATCATTTCTTTTCTACTGTGGCTTTTTTCACCTAGAAGGGGCAAAGGGAAAGAAAAGTATAGAGACTGTGTGTGTGTGTGTGTGTGTGTGTGTGTGTGTGTGTGTGTGTGTGTGTGTGTGTGTGTAGTGACAAACAAAAGTATGGGAGGGAGGAAGGGAAGAGTGACACCAGAAACTCTAGGTCTTGGTGGCCTGGGTTCTTTGCAATGTTGGTACCATCATTAGTGTAGTGAGAGTTTGGAGTAGATTCACAGGATCATAGATTTAAAGTTGTAAAGGTATCATAGAATCATAGACCATCAGTTTGTGAGCTTTTCAGGGGCAGGGGTAGTTTTTTTGTCTTTCATGCAGCAGGTGCCTAATAAATGCTTGTTGATGGGGACTGACAGAGTTCTAAAGAACTTATTGTCCAAATCTCTGGTTTTAGGAAACCGAGATCCAGGGAGACTGATATGCTTAAGTTCACACGAGCAGTGAATATCAGGGTGGACCTGTATCCTCTTAGGTCCTAAATCTGATATTAAGATGTCTTTATTTTACATTTAAAGAAAAAGTCCCTTGAGAGGTGCAGTGACTTTTCCAGGGTTACCCAGCTTAGGACTTTCCAGAGACTGGAACTGCACCTGAACTCTCATTCAGTATTCAAACTGAAGGATCTTTCCACTCTACCATCCTCCCTCTCTCTAAGCCAATCATATGATAATGACCTTAAAAATACTTTACCTATACAAAGGTTTTTACAGCAACTCTATGAGGCAACCATGACTATTCTCATTTGACAGATGAAGAAACTGAGACTCAGAGGGGTCAGGTGAATTGCCCAATATCACACCACTAGTATCAGTAGCAGGACTAAAAGAAGCCAGATCTTTTAAGGAAAGAAAATCAATGTATTGATTTCTTTTGTCTTCACGTGTTCTTTGTTTTTGAAGATCTATTCCTCCCCACTCCCTCCTACTCAGAATGCCATTCATTAAAACAAAGAAAAAATTTAAAAAACAGTGGAAGGTGGGGAGAAAGACAGCTTAGTAAAATTAACCAACACAGGCAGCACATGCAAAGTTGCAGAAACAAGCCCTCCACCTCAGCAAAGGAGGGAGGGGGAAGCATGTTTTCATCTCTTTTTGTAGCCAGACTTGAACCTTGATCTCCTAAATCCAAATTGAGAATTCTACTTGGCCATGTTGCTTGGGAAAATTACCGAGGTTGTTGGAAAGGCTCTTACTATTACTAGTTGGAAAGAAGCCGGGGCTTTGCAGGAAGAGGATCCGAATTCATATCCTGCCTTTGAGAGAGCCTACTTCTGTGATCTTGGGGAAGTTGCTTCCCTGTTTGGATCCCCTCTTTGTGAAATGAGGTTAGACAAGTTGGGTTTAGAAGTTTCTGGACTTAGTATCCCATGAAGTCCAAGTCAGAAGCAATCATCCCAATCTCATTTTTTTTTTGTGTGAAGTCATTATCAGAGTCCCATCCTTCAGTCCCTCTGTCTATAGAATGGGAAGAACCATTTTGCAGTTTCCCTATTTAGGGAGAAAAAAAAATGTTCCCCGGCTACAATATTGAGAGATGAAGCTTTTCTATCTCCTTCTCTCTCATCCATCATTGGGAAAGAGAGGAAGATGAGTCCTTCTGCAAAACAGAGGCCCATTTAAGGAAAAGTGACCCGGGAGCGGGTAATAGACCAATTGGGCATCTTCTGCTACAGAAGTGCTGGCTCTCTCAATGCCAGAGAATCGGCAATTACCGCCAGACATTTTTCGGGCAAAATAGAAAGCAGATAAATAGCAAATAGGAACACCAATTATTGGGAATCATCCTCAGGGTGAAAAACACCTCTCTATTCTCCCACAGTAAGACCAGGCTGGCGCCATGAGCCACAAAGCAGTTAGAGTGGTTAAGAGAGGATGGGAGGAAATTCAGACTAGGATAATGTTAGAGCTTTCTCATCTCAGGCTCTACTGGGCTGGGGGGTGGGGGGGGAATATAATCAACTGGCCAGGAAATTAGGTAACCCTGATTAGGAGAGAGAACATGGTCTGGAGGAAAAATCCTTGGTTCTGGAATCAGTTGACCTGATTTGGGTTCAAATTCTCTCTCTGACACCTATGGGGCGAATCATTTCATTGCCCTCTGCCTCAGTTTCCTCATCTGTTATTGTTTATCCTTCATTCTTGATGATTTCCTCATCTTTGTGTCGTTCTTCATCCTTCATAGAGCACTGGCCTTGGAGTCAGGAGGATGGGAGTTCGAATCCAGGCTCAGACACTTGACACTTACTAGCTGTGTGACCTTGGGCAAAGTCACTTAACCCTGATTACCTCACATCCAGAGCCATCTCCAGTCATCCTGATTTATATTTGGCCATTGGATCTAGAAGGTTCTGAAGGAGAAAGAGAGGCTGGTGACTTAGTACAGCCCCTCCCCCACTCCAATCCAGTTCATGTGCTTGTCCATCACCCCCCTGATGTCATGACCTTCTTCGAATATGAAAGACAAATGTTGACGTCCTTCATTCTCATTGTCTTGACTTGTGTGTGAATTGGCAGAACTGTGCCAAGTCCTCAGTCTTACTCCCCTCCAGAGTCATGGAATTTCTAAAGGCCTCATCTGTAAAATAAGACGAGTGGTTTAAATGACCTTCAGCTGTAGATCTAGAATTGTGTTTAAAAAAATCACAACCAAACCATCCCTAAAGTTATTCAGTGGCTTCTTTCTCTGGTTTGCTGTGTGGCCCAAGTCGGATGTTATCCCTCTCTGATTCATCATTGTTTTAATACCAAAATGGAAGTGGTGGGGGGAAAGTTCTTGAACCTTCTCAATTTCAAAAGTTCAAAAGAATTAAAACGGAAAGGGAGGTGGTAAGAGCCAGAGCCAAGATCTGAATGAATTTGCTTCCTCATATCCATTATAAAAGAAGGTGACATTAAATACCAATAACTGACATTTATATAGAATTTTAAAGTTTGCAAAGCATTTTATCTGTTATTTGAGCTTCATCATAGGCATGTCATATAGGTACTACTGGATTTATTATCTCCATTTCACAGATGAAGAAACTGAGCCTTGGAGGTTCCAATAGCATGCCTAGGACCGAATAACTAGTAAGTGTGGAGGAAGAATTTGAATGCCTCACTTCCTTACTCCCAAGTTGACCACTGTGTCCATAAAGGCAGCACAATACAGAGACAAGGAAGAGATCGTAGGGACATAAGTTGGAGGGACACACAGAATTTCTGAAAAGGACTCGGAAGTCATTGTGGACAAGAATCCCCTTTCCCTTATCTCTGAGAAGCAATCATTCATCTTCTGTTTGACATTCATAGACCTCATAAAACCAGATTCTTGTTACTTTTCCATTTTTCTCCTACCCTGCCCCTCTCCCAGGTACTCTATAATCCAGTGACACTGAGTTTCTTGCTTATCCTTGCACATCATGCTCCATCTCCTGACTCTGAGCATCTTTACTGTCTATTTCCCATGCCTGGAACTCTCCTTCTTCATCTCTGCCTCCTGGTTTCCCCAGTTTTCTTTCAACCCTCCTTAATTCTTGTGCCTTCCCTCTATTGATTACTCCTGGTCCTACATATGACTTATTAGTAAGTCATTGCTTGTTTGAATGTTGTGTCCCTTTTTTTTCTCCACTCCCCCTTTGGACTGTAAACTCCTTGAGATCAGGAATTCTTGTTTGCCTTTTTCTTTGCATTCCCAATCATTTAAGGTAGTAGGCACCTCATGAATGATTCCTGCCTTGACCAGTCCAATGCCTCTAATTTACAGGTGTGGCTTCCCAGTCTTCCTTCAAATCTCAGTTAAAAGATCTGGAGATCTGGAGAAACAACGTGATCTACTCAAGGTCACCTAGCTAGTAAGTGGTTTATCAGGGCCATTATCCTTGAATTTTTTTTTCTGAATAAACAAAGTCTCCTGAGTTATTCCTGAGGGTAGTGTGCTTTGAGAGCTCAAGGAGAAAAATGTGACAAGTGTAGACCCAAAAGGTGTCTGTGAGAACGTTCTCTGGAGGGACATACTCACATGGTGGCATTTGGGGACCCTGGTCAGAAATAATAATGTTTGTCCTTCATTTTCCAAGAAGGACAGTGATGCCATGACAAGCGCGTGAATAGGATTTCAGTGAGGAGGTGTAGCCCTCATTTGGCTATTGAGATTTTTATGGGCCCCATAAGTAATCTGGGGTCTTCTTAGTATCAAGTGCCTGTATCCTGTCCTGGAGGGGCCTTAGAACAGGGAATGTCAGAGCTGGGAGAGGATCTTAAAATAGAGAATGTCAGAGCTAGGAGGATCCTTAGGATTCAGAACGTCAGAGCTGGGGATTGTAATGTTCCTTGAGCTGAAGTCCCTTACATTTCTGATACTCTTGTTTTGTAAGGTTCTGTCCATTCTATGATAAACTGACTCAATCTTGCAGAAGAACGAAATTCAAAGAATCAACAAGTCTCTCCAAATTTGACTGAGTTTTTGCTGTTAATACTTCTTACTTTCTCTTTAGAGAAAAAAAAAAACTCAGCCCTTTCTCTCCCCCCCCCCCCCCCCCCCGCCCCAATCTTTCTCCTCCCCCTGTCTGAAACACAAGCTCTTAGGGAGAGAGCCATCTGGGGGAGGTATGTATGGGTGTTCAGTTTGGAGAATTGAGCCAAATCTGTCCTAGGGCTCTGAATCCCAGGGCGTGACTGCCACAAAGAAGTGCCTGGGCTGCCAGACCCCATCCTCCCCATTCTGCCCTCCTGTGGGGACTGAGGCTGTCTTTTGCAGATGACTGGATTCTTCCCACCACTGCCTGCCTTCATGCTGGTGGATTAAGCCATAGACCAAACACACAGGCAGGCTTTTTTTCTAATGTGGAATGCGAGGCAAGGAACACCTTCTTACTCAAGGACTGCCAGACTAGCAGGAAGACTCCTGCCTTTGGAGAACAAGGGAGCCCCAAAACTGTTCCTAAGAAGCAGAAGATAGATGATGGGGGGTGGAATCTGGGGTATCAGTGAAGCAAGGAGAAAGTTCCTGTGTGAATGTTGCCCCATAGGGTGGGGTGCTTTCTGAAAATGAACTCAGACTTCAGTTATTTAACACAACATCAGCAACAACAAAATTAGCAGCTGGTCCTTAATGAAAATTAAGGCAATATTTTAAAATTCAAGTGCATTAACTCTGCCTCCTCTTTTACATAGGAGAACTAGGCCATCAGCAGAGGAATAAGGGAGGTAGGATTAAGGGGAAGAGAAAATTGGGGCAATCTGTTGATCAGAGTAAGAGGACCAAGGCAGGTTGCTTTTAGGTTTGTGATTTAGGAGCTACACCAGTGGCCAGGAGGAGTAAGGAGAGGTGAGGGAGGGGGAGGGGAGGAGAGCGGCACAGAGGAATTTTTGGATCATGGGATGATAGGATTTAGACGTGGAAGGGAGTTTAGAGATTATCTGGGCCCACCAAGGCCCAGAGAGGGAAAAGGGATATCTTCAAGGTCATCCAGGTGGGGAAGAAAAGGACAGGGATTCAAATCCTGATTCTTTGATTCTGAAAATCAGAGAATCTCAGCATTGGAAGGGACTACAGACATTCTAGTCTTTGGATGTTTGAATGAGAAAGCATTTAAAAGTACCTGGTCACCTTTGAAATGTTAGATAAATGTTAGTCATTATGATTGTTATATTCCTTCATGTCATGTCATAGAGTATTTAGTACTAATGTGATAAATACGATATAATATGTATATATAATATATGTATATAATAATAAAATATAATATGTTGTGATGTACAATAAAATACTGCCATAATGACACAATATAATATATATCACAATATGATACAATACCATAAATATGATATAAAGTGTTTCATTATCTTGTTATAAAACATTATGAGTATAATAGATAGTAGTCTAATTATAAAATTATAGTAATAATACTTTTAGTGGTTCTACTGAGGATGTACACATCCCAACACTTTTACTTAAAGTCAAAAATCAAAATTTTATTCCAAGTCCACAATAGTACACAGAACATGAAAAAAAAAACAAAATTAGGATAGTGAACTATCTCAGGATTGTTTTTGCCAGGACTGCTTGGAATATCTGAGCAGAGTGAGAATACCATCACTACTTTCTTTAACAGAATAAATAATGAAAGTGTGGGAGGTTAGCTGGTGTTCAGCCAATTGATTTCCATCTTCATATAAGAAAAACAGTGATTAGCTATGGATAAGGATTAGGAATATGATTTCATTGCTTTTGTTTTTTTTTCAAGGCAATGGTTTTAAGTGACTTGCCCAAGGTCACACAGCTAGGTAATTACTAAGTGTGTGGGGCAGGATTTGAACTCTGGTCCCCTCCTGACTCCATGACCGGTGTTCTATCCACTGTGTCACCTAGATGATTTCATTGTTATAGGGAGTTGTGGGTCAGCACCTTTACTTAACCATCATCTCCATCATCATAATAGTTTATATAAAGGAATGGCAGAAAATCACTGTAGGCTGCAAAAATATGGCACCTTCTGAATATCTAGCAAGGTATGACTTGATAATTAGAATTATATTTATTAGAAATGGAGTATTTTTTATAAAGTAAAGGACAAGTACCTGTACTACAAATTCAGACCTTCAAATTCCTTGAGAATTCAAAAAATAAACTATACTAGCACCAGAGCATTATCCTAAGTTGATCTCTTTCCCCAAACCATCAAGAAATAACCTTGATCCATAAAAATTTAAGGTGACATATTGTTGGTAAAGCATGAATTAAGGGAATAATATGTGTCAGACACCATATTAAGCACTAGCTACACAATATAAGAATGCAAAATGGTGATTGCCCTCAAGGAATTTACATACTATTGGGAGAAGACAACAGAAAGAAGGACTAGAAATGAGGTGAGTTAATGCATAGTTCATGGCAGGACACTGGTAAAATAAGACAAAAGTTCATTTATCAAAGCTGGGATCCTGGAGACAGTTTTAGGTTCTGTTAAAGACAGATGAAGATTTTAAATAATTCTGAAGCAGAAGTCATGGTACAGAGACAACCAGGGAATAGACTTGCAATTTCATTGAAATAGAAAACTCCTAGCTTAGAAAATTCCTTCTGCAAATCTGTACTTTCCCTGTAACTTAATCTTAGAAAGTTGCCCAGGCCTTTACAAGGTAAGTGTATTTTCCAGGGTCACACAGTCAGTCTGTCAGAGACAAGGTGAAATCACATCTTCCCAGCTTCACAAAAATCCCTCTATTCACTCCACCATGCTGTCTTTCAGGTCATCTTACCAAATACTCATAACCGTTAAGCTACATGGAGTGGAAAGACTTCAAAATATCAAGAGCCTTCATCATCATCATCACCATGGCCCTGTGAAACATGCCGAGGTTCATAGTCTCTGCCTCATCCTAACTACTATTAGAAGTGTACAAAGAATGCCCCCAGGGAATCAAAAGAATATGAGTTTACACCCCAATATTTTTATTCAATTACAAGATGCAGCCATTTTATATACCTGTTTACAGAACATTTAATAGAAAAGAGCAATGGTAAAATATTGATTTGTCCTAGGAATTTCTCTATTTGAATCTTATCAAAAAGATGAGATGATGATGATGATGATGATGATGATGATGATGATGATGATGAGAAGAAAAGGCATGAGAAACAAGATTGGGAAAACAGTAATAGGAATCCTCATTGGAATATTGTATTCCAAATCCATTACAATGTGTACTCCACCAAATGTGGGTAGCACCAGAACAGATTTAGAATCGAGTCAATTGAACACATATTCAGTAACTGACTACTGAGACTCTGTGCTAAAAAGCCCTGACATACAAGGGAAAAAAAAAAAGCCAAAACAAACAAAACCTGTCCCTGTTCTCAGAAGTTCATAATCTAACAGGGGAAAACAACATTCGAACAACTGTGTATAAAACAGATATATACAGATCAAAATGAAAGTAATTTCAGAGGGCAGCCACTAAGCCGGACCAAGAGTTCTTGTAGAAAGTGGAACTTTAGTTGGGACAAGAAGGAAGCCAGGGTGTGTGTTTGGGGGGGGGGGGGTGGAGATAAGGAGGGAGAGAATTCCAGGCATGAGGGGATATCTAGTAAAAATGGCCAGAGGGAAAGTCAGTCTCGAGAAATAACAGGGAGATTTAGCGGGCCAATGGGACCCAGCACTTTCAGGCATGCCAGTCTCCCCACCCCCATCTCCAAATCAAAAAATGATAGAAGGAACCTTGAAACTCATCTTTTTCCAGTCTCCAATTTTTTTTATATTGGAGGTGACATACTCAAAAAGGAGAAGGGACCCACAGCTAGGAGGGGATGAGGGAGGTCTCTCCAGAGGGCCGTGCTTAATTCATTGATTCTTTGCCCATCTGCCACCTTTACTCAAACAAGGAGATATAGACGTCTATGAGGAGAGAGGGTTAAGCATCTCTCCACTGCTGGGGATCTATTTTTAAGGCCAAGACTCAAATTTAGTCAAGGAAGGGTGACAAAAACAGAATCTTTAGAGGAGATCATAGGTAGTTAGAAATGGAAGGGACCATAGAGATCTTCTAATTAACATTCCTCTCATTTTATAGAGAAGGAAAGACTCAGAGAAGGGTCTATTTGACTAAGACCATAAAAGCAATAAAGGGCAGTTCTGGGATTTGAATTTAAATTTAGATCTTTTGACTTTAAAAACATTACTTTTTCCACCATATTGTTCCCATTTTAATATATGGTAAATGATCAAACTTCTCTGGATTGATCTGTTGTTACTGTCTTGTTATACATTATCTAAGGGGTAAGGAATAAACTCTGCCCCTTGGTCACCAAACTCATGGTTTATCCAATGTTTTATTAGAACATTTTCTTCAAAGTCCAATTCAGTTCCCTTTTGTTACATTTTCAACCAGCTATTCTTTGTTGGCATCTGTGGAAAAACAGAAGAACCTTGTATTACTATTTGATCCAGACCTACTTTCTTTTGAAGCGTTCTTTCCATCTTTCCTGTTTGATGACCCATAGCCTTGCAACTAACTATTCCTCTTTCCTAGATTTCTGTCTCCACACTTCCACTCCCTTCCAAGCACCACCTTCTATAATGAACTTTTCAACATTACCTAAGGCTGGTAGCATCTTTTCCCTAAGGTACCAGAGTAGACAGACATTTGGTGTTGTAATCAGCAAAACCTGAGTTGCAATCCAGTTGCAACTGAACTGTGTGACTCCATGCAAGTCACTTAGCCTCTCTGTTGCCTCTGTTGTAAAATGATGACACTAATAGCTCCCATCTCCTGGGGAGGTGGTAAAGATCAAATGAAATATTTGAGACTGCACACACTTCAAGCACTATGTGCATCTTAGCCATTATTATTCTTATTAATATTGAATACAACCATTTCTGTTCAAAACCAGTCACTTATAATTACTGTTGATTATGGGTAAGTCAGCCTCCCTCTTCCCCTTGGAACATGGCGCCCTACTATTAGTACTGCTATTGGTAGGATCTTACTTAGTTCTGATAGCCAGTGTGGGTTTATTGCTGTGTATTTGAACCTGTGTATCATCACCATCATCATCATTATCATCATATTGGCCAACGTTTCTATAGAACTTTAATGTTGTAAAATTATATATAGCTTTATCTATAGCTCTCTTATCTAATCACCTATCATCTCGTCGTCCTTTCTAACTGTCTTTCCCTCATCCATCTATCTATCCAACAATCCTGGAATACGGATGTTATTATTATCCATTTTAAAAGGAGGAAATTGAGACTGGGCTTGGTTAAATGACTATTCCAGACCATATCACTAGTAAATGCCTCAGGGAGGATTTCAACTCAGGTCAGTCTAGTTCCTGGCTGCCTGCCTGCTGCAAAAACCCAGTTACAATGATGGTACTTAGCATTTATAGGGTATATTAAGGTTGCAAATCTCATTGTAAGTCACCACCTTTCACAGTCTCAGTTTTCTGTTCTGTAAAATGGGAACAAAACAGGATTTTTGTGATGCTCAAAAGACGCAATAGGTATAAAGGGTTGTATAAACATCAGTTATAATTACCAAATTTTTTCTCTCTCCCCATCCCCCTTTCAGGAATTTCCATTCCTGTCAGTCTGCTTGGGAATCCCCTAAGTCCCTTTTCCCTCCTGGGGCACCAGAGGGCTTGACGGGTGGGGACTATTTGCCAGCAAATAAGAGACTGTGTGTTAAACACTCGGCCTGCAGCCTCCCCCAACCCCCGCTGTGTTTGCTCAGCAAACAGGACTAATTCTCCAGCTTCCCTGGCTTGATTCAACCCCCAAGAGCAAATCTTGTTCTTCTCTGTCCGCTTTGACAGCCCCTCAGCCTCACATCCCCCACATTCAGCCTTCTTCCCTCCAGCATGACTGGGCCCTGGTCAGACCATCTGCCCACCATGTCCTTCTCTCCTCCCCCATAACAATGGAAGGGACTGGCACTGTCCAAGCCTTTTCTCCCTTAGGGGTTTTTCAAATTTTTTTTTATTCATCTGGTAGGGGGTTTCCAGCCCTCAAAGAATCCCTGCTACTCAAGATTTTGCTCAGTCTCCAACCATATTTCTAGACTTTCAGGGAATCCTCAGATCTTAGGCCAAGGATGGAAGGGAATGGATGTAAGAGGTCCATTAGCTCTCATCAACCCCATCCCTCCTGGAGCCTGCCCGATGGCTCTCCCTGGTGGGTTCTCCAGTGACTGATGAGTAATCACAGGGGGTTGATTTAGAAAAACAAGGCCAGGAGATCCTACTGCTGCTCACAGACAAGATACCCCATTAATCTTTAACAAACAAGTAGCTCCAAGAGGCCAGTGCCTCAACTAATGAAGCCTAGTTTCCCAAGGATTACCCTCAGGGAAGGGAAATTAACAGCCTATAGCCAGTCCCTGTTGGAGCCAGAGGTCCAGTGAGTGGCACAAAGTTATCCTATAAAGCTGTCTTTAATAATGCTAGCTAGTTATTTCTGATTTGGCTAGGAGGTTTTTTTGGTGGGGAGGACTTGGGGGATAGGAAATAGATAAGGAGTAACCTTTCTTTCAATTACTTTCCAGTCCCTAAAGGAGAGAAGTAAGCTATTATTCTTCCATATATAACAATCACCTCCATCTCCGTACCTTTGCCCAGATGGCCTCTTGGGCCTGGAATGTTCTCCCCGTCTCATCTCTATAATCATCCAGATTTCTTCAAAATCTAACTCAAGTGCTCTCTCATTAGAAACCTTCCTTGATTCCTACCTCCTCCAATTCTGCGTATACATTTTCTTGGCTGTTTCACATTGTGCCTTTTCACCCTGCCCCTTGTCCACCCCCCCTCATATAAACTCACTGAGGGTAGGGAATACTTTGTTTTTGTTGCGGTATGTACAATGACTTCAAGACTCTGGTACTGCACACACACACACACACATATGATTCATTTCAACAAATATGTATAATATATATATATACGTATTTTGAATTTTTGTCAACAAATATGCATATATATGCATATATATGCATATTTGTTGTTGAAATGAAAGAATCAAGTGGCCTAGAGGAAAGTCTCCAGTCCTAATCATAGAAACCCAGATCATCCCATAATATATCTCTTACGTATGGCTATCATATATTCTAGGGCTGTAGGTCAGGGGGAAAAAAACTCCACTGGATTATTCTTTCTTTTCTTTAATCAAGTACCCTCCCTTGAACTGGTACTCCTTCTTCTACTCCCCTTTCTCCTTTTCTTTCTCCTCCTTTTTCTTCATCATCATAAATGAACAGTTATTAAATAGCTATGTGTCTAAGTACTGAGGCTACAAATAAAGGTCAAAATATGTTTCTTCTAAAGAGTTTAGAGTCTAAAGTGGGAGACAGCATGCAACTAACACAATCTATCTTTCTATTTGTCTATCTATCTATCTATCTATCTATCTATTTATCTATCTATCTAATAAATGAGAGGTCTGTCTCAAAAGGAAGTCAATTACAGTGTGGATGGTGGGGGGACTTGGGGAGGTTTCCTACAGAGAATGGAATTTGAGCTAAAGAGGGAGAGAATTTTAGGCATGGAGGACAGGGAAAAGGCATGGAGTTGGAAGATGGGATGGTTTGATTAAGGAAAAACAAGAAAGATGAGTTAGCTGCTCTGAAGCAGGAATTTATGTCTTTGACCATCAAGAACTCCTTCCTGTCCTGGCCCAAAGACCACTATACCCAAGATTTCCTAGGGACATCCCTGATTGTATCTTTTCCCTTTCTCTTCCCATTACATCTTTGGAAGAATCTGTCCCAGTCCCAAGGTGAATACTTCATTGTCTTTCCCTTGTTGTCTCTGTTTCTCACTCCCTTGGGTGTAACTAGTTAAGTCATGTGTTCTTCCCTTGAACTCACCAAATAAAAACACCCACTGGTTTCAGCATTAACTATATCGTCTAATTCTCATTCAAAGGCTATTTAGTCCTAAAAATTGACCCTGACAGCAAGAAATTGTCTGTTGAGGGAAGAGAAGGAAGAGGAAACAAATACATATAAGAAAAACACTATCCCTATCCTTGTGAAGCTTTTCATATGGGGGGAGGGCAAAGGTAAAGGATATTTAGAGGATAACACTAACCCATATTTTTTTAGTCTTCAAGTATAGGCCTTACTAAAGAAAATGTAGTGGTTCCCTATTTTCTATTGCATAAAATACTACTACTGTTATTTAAAGTTGTGGGAAAGATACGGTTTGATAAACAGTTTGAAGCAGGTACAACTGGAGAAATGAATTCTCATTGGAGTGACAATATGCTGAGGGGTTGAGGCAAGAGCTAATTTTGGGAGAGTGATCAGACCATTTTCTCTAGAGGGTTCCTGTAAGAAACAGGCAGTGGAAGCCAAGGCTTGAGGGGACATGGTGGGAGGACTTGAATGCTCTTATAAAATTCAGACATATTTCTTTAGATTTTTGAGGAGCCATTGAATCCTGTTGAATAAGAGAATGATGTGATACAATGATTGTCTTAGGAATAATTTGTAAACTCTGACCAGACTCAATAAAATGATTAGGAATAAGACTAGGAGCAAAAACCAGTGATTGTCAATGATTTCTCTTTGACCACCTAAAAAGGAGCATGTCAGAGTCCCAGGAAGTTCTCAGGTGTGAGAGATAGCTAGAGGATAGATAGCAGACAGGCTCAGAGAGATGACCAGGCAGATGAATAGATGGAGAGACAAATAGGGTACTTTCTCTGAGCCAGACACTGTACAAGTGCTGGGGATCCAAGTGCAATCAAGGAAGACAATTCCTACTAACAAGGAGCTTACATTTTGTGGAGATTCTGAGTGCTGGGGAAGAGGTGGGAAAAAATCATGAATGAAGCCTCTAGTGAGGCTGAATTTAGCTAATCATCTCCTAGCGATCCTTCCCTATTCCCATTTTAAACAATTTGAACTTTCATCTCTTCTTGGGATTAGACAGTCAGTTGGTGAAGTGAATAAAATGTTGACACCGGAGTCAGGAAGACCTGAGTTTAAATCCTACTTCAGATGTGACTAATTGTGTGACCTTGGAAAAGTCACCTGTTGTCTGACTCAGTTTCCTCATCTGCAAAAATGAAGATAGTAATAGAATTTACTTTTAAGGATTTTTAGGATAAACTGAAAAAATTGTAAAGTTCTATATACATGCCAGATGTCATGATTAATAGATATGTGAGCTAGTTCAACAGAAGAGTCTTCATGTTTATAAAAAGTGGTCATTCATGTGTTGTGGTCTGGGAGACTCCTATAGAGAGTACTGTCCCTAAATGACTTTCCTCAGTACTTGAAGTCTTCCTAGCTTTGGGATTAAGGCAGCAACCCCACCCCAACATTTTTTTTTTGGTTTTTAATTGACAGACAGACAGACGCTATTAAAAAAAAAACACAGATATGATAAACCACCAGAATCTATTAATACAATAGCAAAGATGAGTTACTTCCATTAGTTGACTGATTTCTAGCAAAAAAGGCCAAGAGCAGAAAGATGCTTGACACATAGTAGGTGCTTACTGACTGACTGACATAGAGTAGTCAAGTCTATATCGAGTGAAGGGAACCCGGAGTAGTTTACTTTTCTGTCATTTGGGTTTCTATAGCATGGGTTTTTATGACTACAATCTCATCAGAGCCTTACAATCACATGAAATATGTACTATTTGTTTTCTTCTTTTACAGATGAGAAAAATGAAGTTCACTGAAGCTAAATGACTTGTCCATAGTTATTCTACTCATAAAGTTATGAGACAGGATTTTGCCCCAGGTCTTCCAAAAGCTAGATGGTGCAGTGGGTAGAGTGCTGGGTCTGAAGTCAGGAGGTCACACCCAGACACTGGCTTTGTGACCTTGGGCAAGTCACTTAATCCTGTTTGTCTCACATTCAGAGTCACCTCCAATCATCCTTGATTCATAACTGGTCATTGGACCCAGATGGCTCAGGAGGAGAAAGTGAGATTGGTGAGTTAGCATGGCACTCCAATCCATCAAATTAAATTCATGTGCATGTCATAGCATCACCTACCTCCTTGATGTCATGGTTTTCTTCGAGAATGCAGAACAAACAACATCATCTTCCAGACTCCGAATTCATCATTACACCCAACACTAACAAAGGTTGATTAGAGCTTTAATGCTATAAAAACTAACAAAGGTCGATTACAGCTTTAATGCTATAAAAACCTAGCTTGTCCTACAACTGACCTTGATTTCCTTGGGTTGATCACAAAGAGTCAAAGAATGTTAGACCTGGAAGAACCCTTAGAGATTGCTTGGTTCATTTATTTTACACATGAGGAAACTGAGACCAGGAAGAAGTGACTTGTCTAATATAAGACTGAATTAGTAGAGGGATCGGATAAGAATTAAATGGATTCAATTACAATACATGTGTTCTCTGGATCTCAGTTTTCTTTGTGAAATAAAAAGAACACGCATGACAACTGCTTTATATTCCTTCATAGAGACAGGGACAAATGAAACAATAGCTTGATGAGAGTCCTGTGCATCTATTTACCAATTCTGGCTTCTGGAGAAAAATTACTGGATTTGCAGATAAGATGATCTGGGTTCAACCCCAGATTTGTTATTTCTGTTGTCCCTGAAAAAGTCATTTCCCCTTTCTGGGATAAATTTTTTGCAAAAATTAAAAGAATGGATAGGATTCCCTGCTTCTGTTCTCTTTCAGCTCCTTTTTCTCCTTTTAACTAAAGATCTGCAGAATTAAAAATGAATTTTATGTAAAAGAAACACATACTGGGGAGACTGCAAAGTATAACATATAAAACTGAAGAGGAAGAGCAAGTGTAAAAAACACTATTTGGGAAATAGATTTGAGATGATGGAATGGGAAGAGAAAATGGATTAGTCTCCTGGCAAAGTTGAGAGATGAGAGAAAGACTATCTTCCCTACCGGAACCCTTCAGATGTCAGGAGAAAGGCAAGGAAGTCCTTTAGTGCTGTAGGTGGACCTCCTCTGTTGAACTGATGGGAAGGCAGGAGCAAATATGGCCAAACATGAATGAATTGGGATACGTACAGTTGAAGGGAAAGGGTGAATGATGCAGTAGAGAAAATATTGGGCTTGAATCTCAATTCTATTGTTTTTCTCATTTGAGCTTTAACCTCCTTTGACTTCAGTTTCCTCATCTGAAAAATGAAATGCTCAGCTTTTGAGTTCTCTTCTAGCTTTAGAGCTGTGATCTGATGACCCATGTCAATGGGATCCCAGATCTCTTTGGCTGCTTGCATATATTAAAGGATCTGCTTCCTTCCTCTCCTCTGGGACACTCTTCCATCTTTGCTTGGGATGACTTAGTTCAAGTGACATCTAGAGGAAGTCTTTCTTGATGCACTCTCTGGTTCCTGCCCTTACTCCTCAAGGAAGCTACTTTGTGTTTTACCCCCTTTAACATTTAGAATTTCCTTATCTCCTCCATTAGTATTCTTGCCCCTCTTGCCACAGAAGTTAATTTGTATACATCTGAGGTTTTAAATCTCAGTGACATTCTCTTGGAGAAAGTAAGTTCCTTGAAGGCAGGTACTGTCTGTATCTCCAGGGCTTAACTCAGACCTTGTATTTCTGTATAGGCTATTCAATGCTGGTTGACTTGCATTAGATTAGTTTGAATTGAATTGAACTGGATAGCAGAACAGAGGGCCTCCCAGCCTAGTGGTGCCAGAGGTTGTTTCTCCCTTCTTTTAAATGCAACTCCCTCAGTCATCTAGGGCCATCCCTGTTGGAAAATCACTTTCACAAAAGCTCCCTCCGCGGTAATTACTTAAATGCGAGCCAGGGAGGGAGGGGAGAACCATTTAGAATCCACTTCATTGCAGGATTAGCTAATTAATTAACGGTTTCACTGACAACTCGTCGGAGAAGAGTGTGTTAAACAGGATCGCAGCGGGGAGTGATGTATAGACTCTGACACCCCCTCCCCCCTCCCCTGTCCCCTCCACCAGGCCTCCCCTCCCCGTCTCCTCCTTTCCTCTCTCCTACAGGGGAGGGAGACCTCTTTCGCCTCTTTTCCCTTCCCTCCCTCTTTCTGATCCTCCTAAGAGACTTGGGACCAATACTGAAGCCAGAGGACCTCATGGAAATGACAGAAGGGCATTTGGGAAGGGGGAGGGAGGTGGGGAGAGAGAAGACAATGACGAGATAACAAGGAGGAGAGGAGGGGAGAGCACTAAGCAGCTGAGGCTGGGCCGGATGGGTCCCGTCTGGCCCTTGTCCCCATACCAGGACTCCTCCATCTGCCTCCCTCTGCCAGGGCTTGCGTGGGTCCCTGATTCCACAGGACATGTTTTGCTCATTGGTGACAGGGTTTTTGGACCCGAGTCTTTCTTCTTTCTACATCTTTCTTTTTTTTTTTTTCTGAAGATTCTTAGAGTTGGGAGGGATCTCTCTGAACATCTAGTTCAATCCATATCTGAAAGGAATTCCCACTCTACCATCCCAAAGAAGGGATCATTCAGACCCAGCCTGAAGACCTACTTGGAAAGAAGTCCTTTTCACTTCTGGATAGCTTCCAAGCCTCAGTTTACTTCTCTGTAACTACTACCCATTAGTTACCAGAGCCAATCAGAACAAATCTAAGCCTTCTTCCATGTAACAGAGACTTGAAACCTTCTGGAATCTCATTCCCTCTAGGTCAAACACTTCATATTTCTTTAACTTTCTTATATGATTTGGGCTCAAAATGCCAGACCATCCAGGTTGTCCTCCTCTGAGGACAGTTAATCAATGTCCTTTTTAATCTATACTGCCCCAAACTGAACACAGTACTCCAAATTTGGACTAAGCAAATGACAGAATCATTTCCTCATTCATAGAAGCTTCTTACTTCTATCTCAGCTCTAATACCACACTAACACCATCATTACCGCCACCACCATCACTACCGCCACCACCACACCACTACCACCATCTTTAAAACTGCCATTACTCAATATTTATATAGCGCTTTAAGACTTGCAGAGCACTCACTTCATTCTTACAACAACCCTGAGAAGTAGGGGATATCATTACCCCCTCCCCCCATTTTACATATGGGAAAAGGAAATAGAAGTTAAGTGACTTGTTCAAGGTTTCATAGCTGGTAATAGAAAGGTGAACTCAAATCTTTTTGATAAGAGGTCCACCACTGTGCCTTCTATCTGCTATAACCATCATGCCAGACCTTCAATTTTTACTCTGCTTCAGAAGGCCCAATGAAAAAGGTAGTGTGTTTTGCTGGAAAGTCAAGGAGCTAGAAATCCTAGGTTTTTAAATTCTGAATTTGCAACCAGAATGGTGAGGGGCTGTGATGATCACTAAATGATCACTCATCACTGGCTGAACAGCTAAGCATATTTAACCTGAAGAAGAGAAGGTTTAAAGGGCAACATAGAAGCAATCTTCAGCTTTTTCAAGGATTGACACATGGAAAAGGGATTAGCTTTGTCCAGTAACTCAAGTAGAAACCTCAGAAACAAAGGAAAGTTTAGGCCTGATATGATGAAAACTTTTCTAACAATTAGAACTCTCCAACAGT